>NW_006800369.1:209981-218395 GCF_000485575.1 Poecilia formosa
CAATAAACTTTCTTCTTCTTTAAAAATAAAAAGCGTCTCTAAGCGTCCGTCGTCCGCAGAGGTCACACAAAGAATGAAGAAGGCGCTCAACAATACTTCCTTTTTCCTCCTGACGCAGGTGTGTCTACCGGGCGAACCTGTTTGGAGAGAACCTTCACCGGGAGCGCGCACGCACAAGAGCAAAGTCACGAGCACGGCTCAGGTGTGGTAACGAGAAAAATTCCCACTGATTGTAATCCGTGGAGTTTGTTGTCGCTCTCAACTGACAAAAACACCGCGACAGAGTAGATTTATAAGAGAAGCGGCGCTTTACGTCACTCTAATTAGCATAAGCGGTGAAGGAGGGGGGAAGAGGGAGTGGACGGAACCGTGACGCTCACCTGGTTCCGGTGTGACCATATTTGTTGTCTGTTTCGGTCTTTTTGTCTCTGTTGACATATTTTCTGCTTTCGGCTGGTAAACATTCCTTATTTCCTTTTGGTCTCAGTTTTGTCGTTATGTATTTTAGCAACACTTTGTAAAATATGTTCATATCAAAACAAGTAAGCTAATTTTAAAAGAGCATCAAAAGACGTTTCACATTATGTAAATAATGTGAGCCAAAGGGCTATTCACCAGTTTTGGTGCCCCACCCACGCAAGTTTCTTTCTCACATAAAATGTAAATAGAAATTATTCTTTATTTTTAAGACCTCCAGCAGAGCCGGCTCAAGGCATAAGTGAACTAAGGAGCTGTGCACTGACTTTCAGCAGACCCCCATGAACATTTGAATTTTACCTCAGACCACAGAGCCAGCATACTGTTTATTGATAATGTGAATACTATTAAATACTGCACTGTTAAATTTTATGCCATGAGTTTAATCTTGGTTATCTGGAACAAACTTTCAGAAAACTGTCAAAACCAAATTCATTTGATTTTAAAAACCCTCCTGTTTAGAGTTGCCTTTGATTCATAATAACTGGAACACTGATCAACATATTTAATGTGTATTTGCTTGATGATCTTTGATTATGGCGTTTGACAAAATGCAATGTTAATTTATGTTTCATAATATTATGTTTTTATGGTGTGAAGCACTTTAGGAAATGTCTTTCTACATCAAAGCTTGTGCACAAACAAGAAGCTTCACTTGAACTCAGACTGAAGGCGCGTCTGCAGCTCGGGCATTTTTTGTTTGTTCTTCATCCAGTAAAGCTTCTCACAGTACGCAGTAGAGTATGCAGAAATTTGACTAAAATAGGAGTAGCGATACTTTATAAAAATATTACTCAAGTAAAAGTAAAAGGTACAGGGAAATGGAAATATTCCTATGAGTAATTTTTTTTCCCAAAAAGCTGTTTATGTAAGTTGCTCATAGTTACCACTTCTGCTTAAATGCCAGGTGTGGAATAAATGACAAATAAAAGATACAAAAACATTTGATTCCTTATATTTCACTTTGTAATGATCCATCACATAAAATCCTAATAAAAAAATTGGTTGTGATGGAATAAAATGGAGGAATGTTCTGATGTAACTACTGAAGCTCATTATGTCCCAATATTTGGCATTTTGAGCTAAACCAGTAAAACTGAATGTCAGCTGGATAATAAACAGAGTTATGTTTGTTATCCATTTTTGTTTTGGAGGAAAGACTGCAATATTATATTTATTTCCTCAGCTACTATTCCGTTTTCTAATGCGATTTAATCCTCTTTTTTTGATATAATATGATAAACAGCTTGTAGCGAACCCAAATCTTCTTTTTGGTTGAACTAAGACCTGCGTCTTGTTTGTTTATCTGTTATTGTTTCATTCTCTGGGACGCGATAACATCATCAGCTGTCCAGGCAGGCGTTTATCATAGCAGAAACTGGAGGCTGGGAAAAAAAAACTCAGGTGTTGTGAGTCACGTTCTGACAGCAGAGACGGTTGAGTCACAGCCTCGGGTCTCGATCCAGGTGAAGGAACATTCTCAGGAGTTTTGAGCCAGGTATCTTGGAGCTGTCTCATGAGTTTTTGTCTTTAATTCGGTGGAGGGAAAATATTTGATTAGAAAAAACACTTTGAGCTTTGCTGGTATGAAGCAACCAAAGCACAAATTTAAATAAAAAGTTTCATGGAGAGAAGAACACAATATAGGAGGAACAAAGTCTGGTAGTCATTTCCTGGAGTCGCCCATACATCTACACTGTAAAACATTTGAGCTGAGTTTATCTTCTACTCTTTAAGTCAAATACATTCAGCGAGTTTTAGATTTTGAACCTAAATGTGAGTTTGTGAAAGATAAACTTACCTCCAAGAGTTTTTAGGTTAGCACTTAAAAAACTCGAAAGAAGAAAAAGACAGGAGTGGGAACTATTTCCCAGAATGCTTAGCGGCATGTTTTTGTATCCTGAGATGGACGTGCGTTACGTTGATCTCTCTCTGGTGTTTTATTAAGGGAAATGTTTGTTTTTATGTCCTGTTCACACTAAATGTTTCTGAGTTGAATTAATTGTGATGTTTAATAAAATTCAATATCAGATCAGATATTTTGTTCATGTGATTTGAAACAAGAATTTAAATTTCTTTAAAGTAAAATAGTTATTTTAACTTAATAATGTGAGTAAATATAATACAGAAATGTGGCTCTTTAACTCGGTCAGGGCAGTTTTTTTTTCTTGCATATTGTGAAATAATTATTTTGTTTAAATTCCAGTATTACGTTGAAACTCACAATTCAAGATTAATGAACTTAAAAAAACAATCTTTAGACACTTATCTCTTGTTGTTAAAACAGCTTCATGAACTTTAATTTCTGAATTAAAACCAAAACAGTTTTCTTATTAACTTAAATTGCATTTTCAAGGCAGCAGATGGACTTTTACTTTCAAGTTAACCCACCTTCAAATGTTTTACAGTGTACCTCTCAAGGCTGTTTCCAGGACTCTCCTACAGGAAGCTGTCACATCACAAATACATGACCTACTGGGCCTAAAGGCTGCTTGTCAGCAGTAATCAGTCCTGCAACACACATTTATCTTCATAATTATCGATTCTACGTAAAATTCTCTTGATTTTTTGTCACATAAGCCTCAATCCGGTCAGATGGCAACTTTTCCTGGGACTCGATAATCTCAGCTGTAATCTATACACTGCAAAAACACAAAGCCTGATTTTTGGTCTAGTTTCTAGTGCAAATAAGATAAAACTTACTTAAAAGTAACTTTCCAGCAAAATCTAGAGGCTTGTTTTAAGTCAATCATTTCTTAATATTTATGAAAAAGTACTACTTCAATTGGCAGATAAATTAATTTATAACATAGAAAAAATGTCTTGTTATGAGTTAATTTATTTGCCAATGGAGCAAGAACTTCTTCATCAATATTAAGGAATTATTTACTTAAAATAACCTCCAATATCAGACTAAAAAGTTACTTTTAAATAAGATTGATCTGTTTCAAGTTTACTAAGATATTTGCACTAGACAGTAGACCAACAAACTTGGTAAGATTTTGTATTTTTCCCTAGTAACCAGTAAAAAAATAACATTTAAGAAGCATGCAAGTTAATCCAGATAACAACATGAGTCATAATGCTACAGATTGATTATTTGACCAACTGAACAAAGTATTGTGTTTGTATAATGTTCCCTAACAGCGGATAGTTTCCAGTAACCCTAAAACCTGCTTGGTCTGTTCTCGTTTCTCCCAGAAGGGATTAATCATGATGCATATTAAACCTGATGACAGCACGGATTTTCTCCCAAAGTCACATGTGGTTGGGAATGAACAGTTCAAATTTTCAAAAAGCTTTTAATTTTTACTTTTACCAGACGATGTTCCTACACATTGTTCCCACGCAGCGTTTGATACGCTGTCAGCCTCCAGCAGATCCAGTTTGTCTGGGACGGTGTGGGGCAGAAACAAGGCTGGAAACAGTTTTATTTGTGAAGCACGCTTCAGCAACAAGTCGGTTCAAGGTGCGTTACGAAAACATGAAACAACAAACAAGAAGGAAACTTTACATATTCTCAAATGTCTTCATCAAAATCATCACCATAAAAAACTGGAATAAAGACAAAAATTAATGAGGTTCCAGCAGGAAGTGCTTTACATAACAGTAACCAACTGTAAAACAAACATCAAACATTACATTTGATCAAATACCATCATCAAATCAGCAAGTTTGGAGTTGTTACTAATCAAAAGTAACTCTAAACAGGTTTGGTTTAGTCTAGATTTAAAGGAACTCGGTGTTTCCGCTGCTTTGCAGTTTGTTCCAGATTTGGGTGCGTAGAAGCTGAATGCTGCTTCTCTGTGTTTGGTTCTGGTTCTGGTTC
Organism: Poecilia formosa; assembly: GCF_000485575.1. Lineage (NCBI taxonomy): Eukaryota > Metazoa > Chordata > Actinopteri > Cyprinodontiformes > Poeciliidae > Poecilia > Poecilia formosa. The sequence goes on from NW_006800369.1 coordinate 214,288, forward strand.
AAAGCAGAACCAGAAGCCCTGAGAGGTCTGGAAGGTTGCTATGACAACAGCAGGTCTTTGATGTATTTTGGGGCTACGCCGTTCAGTGATTTATAACTAACAGCAGTATTTTAAAGTCTGTTCTCTCAGTGTAGTGACTGTAGGTCTGAGTGATGAGCTCCATCTTCCTAGTTTTAGTCAGAACGCCAGCAGCAGCGTTCTGGACCGGCTGCAGCTGGAGGATTATTTTTTTTATGTGAATGTTGCAGTAATCAGTTCAACTAAAGATAAAAGCATAGATGGGTTTTTCTAGATCTTGTGGAGACATTTCTTTGATCCTTGAAAAGTTGTTGATAGAAGACTGACTTTGTAACTGTTTTTATGTGACTCTGAAGGTTCATGTCTGAGTCCGTCACCACAGCCAGATTTCAGGCCTGATTTCTGGTTTCTAGCTGTAGTAACTACAGCTGCGTGCTCACTCCAGATCGGTACTTTTTAGGTCCAAAGATAGTTCAGTGTTTCTTGGCAAATGTTCGTAGGAGTTTGGTGGTGTTGGGTTTAATCTCCAGTCTCTAATCTCTTAGTCCCTGAGGGCTTGATTCACGATTTTAAAACCAAAACACCAAGGAATGAGACACTATTTCTGTTTTTGCTTTAGCTCACCTCAGAGTTTCTGGATAATTTAGATCTGAGGACTGAAACGTCCTTGAAAACGGATTGATTTTTGTCTTGTGAAGCGTTTTTGTGTTGATTTCTTCCTAAATATTAGATGGCTATCCTGTTGATTGGCCGATTAAGGAGGGAGTTTTAGTCTTCTGGTGGAGGCCATCATATTTTAAAAAAAATGCAGTGTTGTATTTTACAGATTATGATGTTGTGAAAGAGGAAAGTGGAAATAAATGGGAGAGAAATGAAAGGAAAAGTAATGATGTGACGGGAAAAAGAAAAAAGTGGGAAAAATGGAGAAAGAAGAACCCGTGATGGAAAAAGGAAACGAGACAAAACAAGAAAAATTTTGAAAAAAAAAAAAAATTTAAAGAGAGGTCATAAAAATCACTTTCCATGCCTTTCAAACAACCAGAAGGCATGCAGGTGAATCTAATACTAGAGTCCTCTACTGGTGAACTGTGGAGAGATTTTTTTCCACTCTTAACATCCTGTTCACCAAACCAACTCCAGCTCATCTCCAACGTTGTTTGATCCCATTCCTCTGTTCAACGGCCTACGATATGCAAGTTCAGACAAGTGAAAAATGTTTCCTGACTCTGAGATCGACCTACATCTGCATTACTCAGATGGCTTGCCCTCTCGTCTTTCCTGAAAATTCAGAGATTACGGTAATTAGCCTTTGTGTCTCTCCCTCCTTAAATCTCAAGGAATTATAAAGCATAGAATACTAACAAAAGACTTTTAAAAAGTTTCCAGTGTGATATAATGTGACTGTGATTAATAACTTTTTAATTTTGAAGCTTCTTGCTCATCTTTGCCAGGGAAGCCAGTCAGTGTCCCAGCATTGCTGCCAGTTTATGATCAAGTTGTTGCACAACGTTTGTGTGTTACTTGCTTTCAGGGGGAGTAGATGTTTAACAGGGTAAAAAAACAAACAAGCTGCCACATGCACCAGCTTCTTCCGCAGCAGTATTCCAGGTTTTGTTCAGGCATTGCTTCCCAAGAACACAAATCCTAAAATCTGTTATTGTCGTTGAGCGTACTAAATGTTCCTCTCAGGGACGGAATGCAACTTCCTCATAGCATCACAAAAATGTTGAAAGAAAGCATTTCACACTGTGGTTTATTGTGTCTGCATGCATTGCTTCAACTGTAACTTTAATCTTTCTTTGGTGAGTCAGTGCCTGTTTAAAATGTTATATCTGAGTTCCTGCATGACTGCAAGTATGTGAGTGACACAATAATTTTACAAGAGACTGAGAACCCATTACTGATGACACATTTTACAACCAAAATTACTCAATCTTGTGTTTGTAGCTATAAGCATATAAAGTGTTTTAAATCCTCATCACAGATTTTAAACTATGAGATCAAACTTGCATGGAGACGTCACATTATCCCATAAAAATACAAAAGCATCCCTGGATGACCAGTCAGGTCTGCACACTCCTCAGAGCCCCTACTTTCAGGTCAGGTGGCACAGCTCTCCACACAATTGCTCAAGCCGACCCAAAAGGAGCCAAGGCGGACCACACGGTGTGCATAGAGTCCCATTTGTCCAGCAGCAACACACGGAGGCGTGGCGGGGCATACAAGACATCACAATTAGAGGCTGTGATGCATCACCAGGCGACCTGAGTGCGCTGATGGCAGAGGAGCTAAACTGCTTCTTTGAAACCTATCAGCACCACTCCTCTGCTCCAGGCCTCCCCCCTCCCCACCTGGTTCCCACACCACTCCACTCATTGTACAGGAGCATGATGTCAGACAGATGCTTCTGGCAGCAAGCCTGAAGAAAACTGCCAGCCCAGACTAAGTACCTGGCAAGGTGCTCAGAGTGTGGGCCTACCAGCTTGCACCCATCTTTACCAGGACCTTTAACCTCTCCCTGGCTCAGGCAGTCATCCCACCCACCCTAAAGTCAACTACAATAATCCCTGTGCTGAAGAAGTCTCCCATCATCAGTCTGAATGATTACCTTCTGACTCCTGTAATCATGAAATGCTTTGAGAGAATAGATCATATGCCTGAGACTGTGGATCTGTTTGCATGACATGCTAACAGATCCACAGAGGGCGCCGTTGCCTTAGCTCTCCACTCAGCGGTGAATCACCTGGAGCAGCAGCAGAGTTACATCCAGACGCTTTTGGTTGATTACAGTTCGGCCTTCAACACAGTAACCCCAGACAGACTCATCTGAAAACTGGTCACTCTCAGCGTTCCTCCTGTCACATGTGTGGATAAAGGACTTCCTCACCAACCGACCTCAGACTGTGAGACTTGGGCCTCTTCTGTCCTCTACTCGCAGGGCTGTGCGCTGAACCCCCTCCTGTATTGACTATACACCCAAGACTACAGCCCAGCCCACAACAACAACCGCATCGTGAAGCTTGCTGAGGACACCACAGTGGTCGGACAGGGTGATGAGGCAGCCTACAGAGAGGAAGTCCTGAAGCTGGCAGCCTGGTGTTCAGAGAACAACCTCACTCTGAACACCAAGAAAATCAAAGAGCTCATCGTGGACTTCAGGAAGCTCGGCACCGACCCAGCTCCTCTCTACATCAACGGCAAGAGTGTGGAGAGGGTCCACACCTCCAGGTTTCTTGGTGTCCTCATCTCTGCCGACCTCTCCTGGACTGACAGCATCGCAAACTAAACTCCAAGCTTCTACCGCTCGTCCATGCAGAGCCTGCTGACAAACTGCATCACATTATGGACAAACTCATCCCGTCTACAGCAGCTGCACTGCTACAGACAGGATGGGGTTCCAGAGGGCCGTTGGATGTCCTCTCCCCTCTCTGGTGGACATTTACACCTCCCACTGCCTCCATCCACAACGCAACCTGCATGCGCAGAAGAAGAAGGTTGACGCCACACAGCAGCAAAGTCATAGATTTATGGATCAGTTTTTTAAAGTTTATTGTGCAATGTAAGCTGACAATATCACTGCAAAATAACAGCAAGACAAATGAAGCTGATAAAAGAAAGCACAGCTAACAGTGATAGTGATTGCAGAGCATTAACTGCATTTCTATAGAGGGATTTGTTTGGATGCGTAGTCGGAGTACAGAGTGGGCCAGGCGCTTCAGTAACTCAGACTATTTTTTAGTTTTCATCAGAAGGGTTCCTCATGGTGATAGTTGGACGCTCCTCATCTACGTAGTACACCAAAATCTTATCCAGCTCCAGGTTCTGGCTGCCCCCGCTTAGCTGGACCTTGCTCTGGTCCAGGAACAGAGGGGAGACCTTCAGCTGCAAGAGAAGAGAAAGTGGGTGAGGGTCCCTTCAGATCAACTCAACTGTATCAGAGACTTTCAGAAACTTACATCTTTCTCCATGTAGTAGGCCATGGTGCCAAGGTCAGTGTCACGTTCTCCTTTCGGCTTCGCTATATCCATCACAATGTAGCGACCATCAGGGTCATACTAAAAATACAGTATAGTTATTAGGAGGATCCGTT
>NW_006800369.1:219481-280292 GCF_000485575.1 Poecilia formosa
AGCACCCTGACAGTTGGCCCATTTCATTGTTTTACATGAACCACCTGCGCAAAAAAACAAAACAAATTTAATCAAAGGTGAACACCACAACCTGCACTTACTGTACCCTGGACCCCAGAGTGAGGTGGAGCTCCAAACCCCCATCTTCACCAGTCTGGATGTTGTTCTCAATAGTTTCCATTAATTAAAAAATGTAAAATTAAACAATATTAATATAAAAAAAGAGACTAAATAAGTGTTACTAAATTTAATCAGTTCACGGTACTTACAGTCAGAGTCCACAGTCTGCAAAGCTGCAAAGACAGCCAGGGCCAGAAGGATGAAACCCTTCATAGTGATCGTTTCCAAAAGAATAAACTTTCTTCTTCTTTAAAAACAAGAAGCGTCTCTCTAAGCGTCCGTCGTCTGCAGAGGTCAGACAAAGAATGAAGAAGTTGCTCAACAATACTTCCTTCTTCCTCCTGGCTATGGGGAGCCTGGATCCAGGCTTCGAGGCAGTACCGAGTAAAAAGGGGGCATGTCGGATGAAGACCCGCTCCGATGCTTGTCCTGCTGAAAACCACGTGACTGACAGTAAACGATGCTTTGCATTGTATGGGATGAGACTGCTTCGTTTAGTTTTCAAAATAAAAGCGTGACGAGCAGAGAGCATCTTAGGAGAGTATTTGTCGTCAGCAGTGGGCGAAGTGAAAGGAACATTGACCAACATATTTATATACGTATGTAAAAAAGACAGGAGTGAGAACTATTTCCCAGAGTGCTAATGGCATGTTTTTTTATCCCGAGATGGAAGTTCGTTACATTGATCTGACTCTTGTGTTATTAAGCCAAATGTTAGTTTTATTGCGACCGTAAAGCTTGAGGAAAATGTCCTGTTCACACCAAATTTAAGCAGAATTTATTGTGATGTTTAATAAAAATTCATTGTCAGATCAGAAATTTTGTTCATGCAGTTTGAAACAAGAATTTTAATTATTCTAATGTAGATTATGGCAGTTTTTTCTTGCATATTGTAAAATAATTATTTGGTTTAAATTCTAGTATTAAGTTAAAACTCACAATTCAAGATTAATTCACTTAAAAAACAATGTTTAGACAACTTGTCTCTTGTTGTGAAATCAACTTCATGAACTTTAATTTCTGAGTTAAAACCAGAAATTAACTCAGAAATTGGCTATAAAGTGGCTCAGGGACAACAAAGTCAGTGTTTGGCCACCATGAAGCCCTGATCTCAACCCTGAAAACGGCTGTAAGTTTGGTTATTTATAGAGGACTGGGCCAGAACTCTGAAAATCTTGTGGACGGAAACCAAAATGTTTTGACCCAAGTCATCAGACATGTTGAAAGCAAAACTACCAAATACCAAGGAAATGTATGTAAACTTCTGGCTTTAAAGACATCAATAAATAATTCTCTGACACATCCTTTCTGTCATTATTGTGGAGTTTAGCAATAATTTAGGTAATTCTGCCTAAAACAAGAGAAGTTTGGTCTGATCTAACTTCAGTCTGAGTGCATGTAAACCTCTCGTTGCAGCTGCAAATGTCCCTGCAGTTGCACTTAAGGTAGAAGAGAAACTGGGTTTTTTAATCTTTTTGAATAGATATATGGTACAGCTTAGCTGTGTCCATTTATTTTGGGTCATAGCTTAACAGTTTTAACTTTGCGCCAAAGAACTAGCTCTGCTTTTCCAAGCTGTGGCAGAAGTAAATCTCTCTTTTATTAATCCAGTAGCAGCTGGTAGGAATTTATTAGTGTCAGATATGACACAGGTGTGATAAGATAGATAAATATTGGCATGATAAATTGCCAATGTCAAGAGAAATATTCACCACTTGAAACTGCATTTGTTTACTGAAGAGATAAAAAGAAATATGGTGATAAATGGACTAATAACGCAGTCAGGATTAATTTACTTTATGTGTGTAACTTGTTTCCTGAACAAACAACAGAGAACATTGGAGGAAACCAATTACAGCGAATGAAACCTCCTGGTTATTAAGTCACACATTGACACAACGTTACCTAGCAACCCAAGCCGAGTCCGGCCTGTTACCTAGCAACCCAAGGCAAGTCGGCCCGTTACCTAGCAACCCAAGCAGAGTTCCAGGACATTTGATCAGCTAGTTTTACTGTACAACGGCTGCTGAAAAAGACAGCGGTTTTGTTGTTGACTTAACATCCAGAATCCACCTGCTGCATTCTTGTTGGTTGTGTGGGAGGCTCTGCTTCTGCTTTTCAAAGGTGTATGGCTGCATAATTTTGCATCTGTTTGCAGCCATTTTCATGTGTGAGTGTAAACGTTGATTTTGGGGGGGGTGGCCAGCAGCAGCTTATTTGGATTTAAAGTGACAAGAGGCCCTAAAACAACTCTTTCTGAGAGGAGCTCAAACCAGAATCTCATTAGCTAAGAATGATTTTGTGCAAAAAAATGTGCTAGACATGTTTTGAATACAACTGTATGTCTTTGACAAGCAGAAGAGTTGCCTCCTGCACAATCAACAAGGATACAATTGAAAAGATAAGAAATTAAATCAGAGGCTGCACACAAACCATCCTGTATCGTGACTGGTTGAAGATTAGTTTGGCCTTTTAATGCTGCTAGTGATTTGTTTGCATCAGTTTATGTTAAATATTGGACAACTCATGGCAGCCAGGAATGTGTCTACTTGGATTACATTGAAATCTTTTCCAGAAAAATCGAAACCTCTCTCTCCCGTAATGAACAGAGGAATAAAAGCAAATTGACTGATTATCGTCGATGTACAGTAAAGAGGACAAATGGTGTCCTCAGGTTGCTGGAACATTTATTGTGTATGAGTTGACACATAACCAGAGGAATATGGGTGTTCCTCTTCCCAGAGGTTTAAGATGTCAGGGCTGAGCGTGCTGTGGCGGACAGGGGCATTGTCCCAGGTGGGGTGGAGGAGTCCAAAAATAAAAAGCAGAAGAAGATCCTCCAGGACAAAGACGTGCAGCAAAAGACGAGCAGAGGGACGGAAATCTCTCAGTCATGGCAGACACAAACGGGACCATCAGACTGGGAATTATGAGGCGAGTTAAAATCTCTGTTTTATTTTTCTGTGGTCGTAGTCAAAGGGATTAATCCAGATTTTTATGTCTCTCATGAGGAAAACATTCATGTTTTTATTCAACTGTTTCTGTATGTTTGAGGAAAGAAAACAGTAGTTAGTGTCATAAATTTATTTTGTGTAGTGCTAAATTTAATTGACCAATTGGGTATTTATTTAAGCTTTGATAAGATATTCAAAAGAAAAATATTTCAAGAGGTAAACGGGACGAAAGAAAGGAACTAATTGATTGAAGTCTGTGTGGAAAACAGAACAAAGAAGTAAATAATTAAATATAAATAAAATGCACAATATAATATTATATAAATTATTGCGCCACCTGAAATTACAGGCTACATGTTACACTTTAAATCATTTAAATCTGTCTTAATCCAGATTTAAATCTCTCTCAGTAAAGTCGTTTTGGACTAAAGTTACAGATTATCTGTTATTTCTAGCCCAGTTTAAATTTTAAACACGTGAACATCTAAACCCAACTCTCTCTCACAGCAAAGCCTCAGAAATGGCTTCACTTTGCAGCAGGTTATTAATTCAGTATAAAAATTATATTTTCCTCAATTTCTGTCAGTTTCAGTTTTATCACTGATTGAATTCAGAACTGGCATCTGGGACTAATGTTTCATTCAACATAAATACTGATGTTCAGTCATTTTAGTCGAGGTTCTGTTGGAATATTATAACCATCTCACAGACTTTTTAATGTCAAAATGTCCATTAATGTTTTAATATTCACCAGGGATGATAATAAAAAAGTGGAGTTTGATTTTTTTAAGGGTGTTTTTAAGAGCTTTTCACACCCAGATGGAAAACATAATTTTAGACTTTAAATGAGTGAATGACTGAAATCTTCACTCTGAAATGATAAACAAGACATATTAGTAGTAGAAAAATAATAATAAAAAAAACATTTGTAGAATTAACATAATTAATAATCTTGACAATTAGGATTCTTAACTGAATTTAAGCTATACATAGAAAAGTACAACAGCAATAAAATGTATATATTTTTATTGTTCCAGCTAGCTAATTAGCTAATTAGCTACCTATCAATGTGTGTATCTATAGTTGAAAAAGTTCTTTAAATTCTACATCTATTTGATCCATTCTGGACGTAGATTAAGGCCACACTTCACACTACCTATAAACGATCTTCTCCAGCTGTAAATACAGTATATATGACTGTAATTTATCAGTCATTTCATACTTTCTATCTATATTTCTTCAGCATCTACCTTTAGGACTCCATACATATTCACTGAAATATTCCATATAAATAACCAATATGATAAAAATCAAGCCAGTATTTTATATATTATATTCAATTAGTCATGCTCAGTAATATATTCAGCTATTATATTACCCTTTTGTGGTACATTTTTATCATTTATTTTTAATTATTTATGTTCATACTTTTTTTAAGTCCTTTTCTCTGCTGTATGTGCTGCATGCACAAACGCCTTAATGTTGTCTTTTTTTTCAAATTAAACTTTATGTACATTATTTGACTTGTTTTAAATTTATCTATGTCTATAAAACTTCTTCTGTTCTGTCTGATCTTAAACATAATTAATTGACAATCACTGTGTTTAAGGTAAAGACTACATAAATACTGATTTTGATTCTCTCACCATGAAGCTACCAACTTCTTTAAGAATAAAAGTACATATTAAACAACTTTTTAGCCTTTAGTTATAATAAAATCATTAAAAAGTAAAACAAAAATCCAGAAAAAATGTAATAAAAAGATTAAAATGCTGCTTAAAGAGCATTGGTTGTTACCTGTAACAGTGCATTTTTGACCCACCGTGCTGTCCTAGTTGCAGGAGCTCAGGGGTGGTAGCTGTTCCTCCATGTATGTAACTGGAGTCTCTCCTGCCGTCCATCCAAAGCCTCCGTCGAAGGCAGACAATAGCCCTGCATGTCCTCAGGGGTGCTTTAGCATTTAGACTGAAACCTAATAAGAGCAAACACAAGAGATTATTTTCATTACTGTTCAGATTTATGCCAATCGCCTCTTTGAGTCATTTCCTGACAGTGACAAAGCATTCAGGCCTGGGAATATTTACATCAGTTTGACTTCAATATGTTTGATAACAACTTGAATGAATCATCTAGCACACATGCCAAACTCAAGGTCCCGGCGCCAAATCTGGCCCGCCGTAGCTTTTTATGTGGCCCTCTGGACTCCAGATTACATAAATAAGTCCCTCTAGTTTTTCACAAACCTGCAAAATTCACTCAGAATCATTTTATTAATACATTCTTGCATAACTGGCCCTTTAAGAACATTCAGATTTCTGATGTGGCCCAAAATGAAACTGAGTTTGGCACAAATTGAAACTCAATATGCATTTATTTGTCAAATTATCAAGGTCACCTAATATTTTAAAAACATCGAAGCCAGAGACTGAGAAACTAGACACTCAAAAATGCATCATTTGGCTTGAAGATTGCTTTAGCTAATAAAGTGAAATCTATTCTATGTGAAAATGATTTTTTTTCCATTTTAGGTTTTCTATCTTGTGGCTGTTAACTGTCTTCACCCAGCTGGTTTGCTGCTTAGCAGGTTTGTGCAGCTCATGTGCAATAATGAATTGAGTGATTGATATTTCTTAAAATTTAAAATAATTTGGTTTTTCAACTTCCTGTCTTTCTTTTTTTCTTTTTTAGTTGTCGTCGACAAGAGTGAATGCGAGGCAGAAGGCATTAAGTGCCACACTCAGGCCGACTGCCTGAAGATTAGCAACAACTTCACCTGTGCGTGCCGCGTGGGTTACCAGGGTGATGGTCTGCAGTGCAGCGACATCAACGAGTGTCTGAGTGGCATTCAAAGTTGTCACTCGAAGGCCAGCTGCGCAAACTCCCCAGGCAGCTATTCATGCGTCTGTCTTGATGGATATGTTGGTGATGGTAAAACCTGCCAGGACATCAATGAGTGTCAAACGAACAATGGGGGCTGCCACCCTACTGCAGTCTGCACCAATTTGGATGGTGGGAGAAGGTGTCAGTGTAGTTCAGGATTCACAGGTGATGGCTTACAGTGCACAGACATCAATGAATGCACAAGGGAACGAATCTGCCATTGGAATGCCACCTGCACCAATAACCCTGGTTCTTTTGTGTGCACTTGTAATGCAGGCTATAAAGGAAATGGAATCTACTTGTGCATGGACATAGATGAGTGTTCAGAGAGTCGTGTGTGTTCTACTTTATTAGGTTTCAAAGGCTGCATAAACACACCTGGGTCCTATCGTTGTACATGCAACAGTGGTTTTCAAGCCACTGGACAGAACTGTATTGACATTGATGAGTGTGCAAGCAACATCTGCAGCCCTAATGCAGTTTGCAAAAACTCTGTTGGATCATACCAGTGTACCTGCAAAAGTGGGTTTGTGGGAGATGGGTTGACATGTGCTGATATAAATGAATGCATTAGAGGCAATGAATGTGACTCGAAGGCTGTTTGCATCAACAGGTTGGGCAGTTATGAGTGTGTGTGTCCGGAAGGTTTTGTTGGAGATGGACGACGCTGTGAAGATGTTGATGAGTGTGCAAAGCCAAACATTTGCCCATCTTTCACTACCTGTGTGAACAGTCCCGGGTCCTACAAATGTGACTGTGGCAGTGGATTACTCTTCAATGGCTCCAAGTGCAATGACATTGATGAATGCAAAGCAGGGCAATGCAGCCCTTCTGCAAACTGCACTAATTCATATGGTTCCTTTTCTTGTCAGTGCCTGTCAGGCTACACGGGAGATGGTTTTACCTGTGAGGATATAAACGAATGCTCTTTGAATTCAAAATGCCACTTGAAGGCTGTTTGCAAAAACTTACCTGGTTCTTACAACTGTACATGTGTGACTGGCTACTCTGGGGATGGGCTTCAGTGCAATGACATCAACGAGTGCCTGGTGAATAATGGAGGCTGTAAAAACAAAGCAACGTGTGTCAATAACCAAGGGTCTTTTGCTTGCCAGTGCCAGTCAGGTTTCATCTTGATTAATAAGACAATTTGCCAAGACATCAATGAGTGTGTGGAAAAGAGCAATCCGTGTGGAGAGAATGAAGAGTGCAAAAACACTGATGGTTCTTATGAGTGCTCTTGCCTGGCTGGGTACAACCGCCCTGCGAGCAACATGGCCTGCGTCGATAGGGATGAGTGTCAAGACAAACCGTGCCACATCAATGCCACATGTCTCAACACCATTGGCTCGTACACCTGCACCTGTAAGAGAGGCTTTACAGGGAATGGCTCTCATTGTTTGGACAAAGATGAATGTGCTCAGGGGCAAATATGCCACACAAGGGCCACATGCACTAACACTATAGGGGGATTTTTCTGCTCTTGTCAGCAAGGTTTCATAGGTGATGGATTTTCCTGTGAGGATGTGAACGAGTGTTCCCGCTCCAATACCACCTGCCCTTCTTTCTCACAATGTGTCAACTCTCCTGGTTCTTATGTTTGCTCATGTTTGAATGGTACAGTGGCCTCCAATGACTCCTGTGTATCACCAGTTTTTCTGTGTGATCCTCCCTGCCATAGTAAAGGTTTGTGCCACCTTTCACCTTCCGGTTATCAGTGTGTTTGTGACATGGGCTTTGATGGCAATGGAGTGACCTGCACCGACATCGATGAATGCCAGATGGACAATATTTGCCCTGACAATGAAACTGAATGTTTGAATACCCCTGGATCATTTTCTTGTGTCTGCAAACAAGGCTACACTCTCAACGGGACTCAATGTGTCGGTAATGATTTTTTTATTTATTTCTTTAAAATAATGAATGTCCAGAGCCAGGTTCAGCCTAAATATTAGGGCATGTGATATTTAATTACATATTAATATCAATTAATATTAAATTATATCCCCTTTAATTATATCAGACACAGATTACCATAAGTAGAAAATGCAGTTTTCAAAATACTATTTAATTCATTAATGGAAGACAATGGACCCAAACCAATATGACCTTATGCAAAAATGTAAACACCTCTTTTTTAAATCATAAATATATTTTTATTGCAGTTTTTTCCAGCCACCCCAAGTACTTTAACAGTCTATCTACTGATCAGGCATAATATTATGAACAGTGAAAAACATTGGTTAGCTTCATTGTGGCACCAGACTAGTTTTTGTTTTAACTGGGTACCATAAGCCAATTAATTAATTTGATGACTATACTTGAACTAGACCTGCTTTTAGTTTATTCTGATTGCTAAATTATTTACCTTTCATTGCTTCTCTCTTATTACACTATTTGTTCATGACTTTTCCAGATGTGAATGAATGTGATACGGGGCAGCAAGACTGCAGTGAGTTTGCCCAGTGCAACAACACAGTGGGCAGCTACTCCTGCTTTTGTCGAAGTGGTTACACAGGAGATGGGAAGAACTGCTCTGGTACGTATCACTTCCTTACCATGTACAAGCTGTTGATCTTGCTTCTGTTAGTGGACACTCTTGTGAGTTTTTTTTAGCACATTTTGGGGCTGTTTCCCTGACACTGTCCCATTTTGGATAAATTATAGACATTGATGAATGCCAAGACCAAAATGGAGGATGCCACCCATTTGCCAACTGCACTAACATGCCCGGATCTTTCTCCTGTGTCTGCCCGATGGGCATGGAGGGGGATGGCTTTTACTGCAAGGATGTGGACGAATGTGAGCAGAACTCTACCCTGCCAAACAACTGCAGCTCACAGGCAGTGTGCCTCAACACCAATGGTTCCTACCTGTGCCAGTGCAATCATGGACACCAAGGGGATGGCTTTATTTGTAATGATGTTGATGAATGTGAGTTAGCCACAGCTTGCAGCAAGAACATGACATGCACCAACTTTCCTGGCTCCTACAGCTGCTCTTGTATATTGGGAAACGTATACAATGACGGAACATGCATTAGTGAAGATACCTGCCTAAATGCTACTAATTACTGCCATCCTCTTGCCAAGTGTAACACATACCAGGGTTCTTTCTACTGTCAATGCACAGATGGATATGAAGGAAGTGGAATTGACTGCTGGGACGTAAATGAATGCGATCAGTTACAAGATAAAGTCTGCCCTCCCTTCTCACACTGCCAAAACACGAATGGTTCTTTCATCTGCGAGTGTTGGAAAGGTTTTCAAGACAATGGTACACACTGTCAGGACATAGATGAATGTGAGATGGGAAACTTCACCTGCCCTGACAACAGTACCTGTAATAATACAGAAGGGAGTTACAACTGCACCTGTGACCCAGGATTCTCAGCCAATGACTCCTTGTGTTTGGACATTGATGAGTGCTCCCTTGGCCTGATCCAGTGTCCTAATTTTTCCAACTGCCTTAACACGATTGGATCTTCCATCTGTGGGTGTTGGGAAGGTTTTCGAGACAACAGTACACACTGTCGGGATATAGATGAATGTGAGATGGGAAACTTCACCTGCCCTGACAACAGTACCTGTAATAATACAGAAGGGAGTTACAACTGCACCTGTGACCCAGGATTCTCAGCCAATGACTCCTTGTGTTTGGACATTGATGAGTGCTCCTTTGGCCTGATCCAGTGTCCTAATTTTTCCAATTGCCTTAACACGATTGGATCTTCCATCTGTGTGTGTTGGGAAGGCTACCAAAGCAATGGCACAGAGTGTGAGGACATTGATGAATGCCTGGACAATTCCACCTGCCCTGACCACAGCACATGTGTGAACACCAAAGGAGGCCACCAGTGTCTTTGTGATACTGGGTTTTCCAATAGCACTGACTTATGTGTGGACATTGATGAATGCAGTGAAAACAATGGGCGAGAGCTTTGCACAAATGGAACATGCATGAATGCTCTTGGTTCTTATTACTGTGATTGTTTTAGTGGATTCTCGAGCAATGGTACAGAATGTGTGGATGTGGATGAATGCTCAGAGTTTCTCAACTCCTCAGTGTGCCAGCCTTTCTCCACATGTGTTAACACTCTAGGTTCATACCTCTGTCCCTGTAATGTAGGTTTCATTCTGAATGGTATCAACTGTCTGGATGTGGATGAATGTCTTGACCCAGTTGGTAGCCCATGTCCAGAAAACTCTATATGTAACAATACAGAAGGGTCTTTCCTCTGCCACTGCTCCCCTGGGTACCAACCCATTGACACTGGCTACCAACCCATTGACACTGGCTGTGAGGATATTGATGAATGTAAGAGCAGCAACACCTGTCGCTCTGATCAGGTGTGCACAAACCTACCTGGAGCATACAATTGCTCCTGCCCTCTTGGTTACCATGAGGAGAATGAGGCATGTGTTGACAGCAATGAATGTGAGAATTTGCCATGTCATCCCTTGGCATACTGTTGGAATACACCTGGCTCCTTCTCCTGTCACTGTTACAGAGGCTTCACTGGAAATGGCTCCTGGTGCAAAGATGTGGATGAGTGTGTTGCCTCTACCAACCCCTGTCACTCCCGTGCTCAGTGTCATAACACCCCAGGATCATTTGTTTGTGTCTGTATGCCAGGCTTCCTCAGCATTGGGCCCCTATGTGTGGACATTAATGAATGCCAGCAAGAACATGGGCAGTGTCACTCAGCTGCTACCTGCATCAATTATGTAGGAGGATTCAAATGCTCATGCAACCAAGGCTGGGAAGCTACCAAGGATAACGGTCTTGGAAAAGAAGGCTGTGTAGACTTGAATGAGTGCGTCCTCCCCAACCTGTGTCCTCATCAGACGTCCTGTACCAACCAGCCAGGGAGCTACGCCTGTTCCTGCCCAGCAAACAACCCAGATTGCAATACCTTAGCCAAGATGGGTTAGCTATGCATTTGTTTTTTTATTACATTTTTATAACCAATTATTTATGCTGCTCATTTTGTTGATTGTAACAACCCAATCAACAAAAAAACAACTCAAGTCTATAAGAAACTAATCTCCTTCCAGTCAGGTATGTAGTTAATCTCAAAGTTATTGTTATACCAGACAGATTTAGATCTAAAATTATTTTTAATTTAACCAAGACCAAAATATCTGAGACAGACATTTCTAAAACACCAGCAAAGTCATGTGAAAGCAATACTAGTTAAAATAAAAGAAATACATTTTTCGTATATAAGCATCATTTCCTGAATAATAAATGATAAATATTTTGTGGAATTACAGCAATCAAAACCTTCTTTCCATGTCTTCTTTAGTGTTTTGATCTTTGGTAATGAACTTCAAGTCTTTAAGATTGGAAGGCCTCTTTACCATTACCCTAATCTTTAGCTCTTTAGCTCCCTTCATATGTTTTCTGTTGTATTCAAGTGTGGACCAGTCCAAAGCATCGATATTACATCAATATTATTATCCCACTGATGGCCTCTCAGTTATCTGTGGTGCAAAAAAAAACCCAACAAAAAAACAAAAAAAAACCCCAACTAATTTGTTTTACTTTAATAATACAGTGTTGTTACAAGAAAACTAAGCAAGACCATTTAAAACCATTTGTACCTTGAAAAATAAAGAAGCAATTAAAGTGAAACATTACTGGTTTAAAATGATTAAAAACAGGCTAAAAAGCAAAATTAAGTTATTTCTTAGCTGTATGTCTTAAACAAAGAGGGCAAAGAAAACCGTCTTGTCTTGGGCTGTGTTCACACTGCAGCCCGAAGTGACCCAATTTCAATTTTTTTTGTCAAATTGCTTTTTTTTTTTTCTTTTTTTTTTGGCGTGGCCGTAGTTCACACTTCCAAATATGTGCGACCTCTGTGATCAGCAGTTTGAACTGCAAACGATCTGAAAGTATCTCGCATGCGCAGTAGAGGGCGCAATGACGTCACACATAGAGCGCGTTCTCAGTGTTTTGCCAAGCGCCAACAAAAAGAAGAAGTACTCAGTATTGGCGGAAGTAAACACAGGATGCTAACGGTGGAGCATAGCTTGTTGTCCGGCCGGAGGCTGGACATTAACAACTTAATCCTCATTATAATCCGCCATGGTTGTTGTTTTGCTTCCCGCTTACGCGTATCAGGACGCAGAATAGTGACGCTTGTCGAGTATCAATGACGTTCAGGACATGGACTTTTCAGATTCGGTCCCGTTTGAAAATATCAGATACGTATCAGACATCCAAGTGACCTGGGTCGCATTTGAAAAAAAAAATAAATAAATAAATAAATAGAAAAAACGACCTGTGTTGCTCAGACTGTCATCAAAAGATCAGACAGGTATTAAGGCAAAAAAAAAAAAAAAAAAAAAAATCGGAATTGGGTCACTTTGGGCTGCAGTGGGAACGCAGCCTTAGGTTGACGGCTAAAAAACCAAACTTGACTAACTGCCTGTTCTCCACACAGAGAGCTCTCTGTACCCATACGGAGTAGAGGCTGGAGACAGAGAAGTGAAAATAGAAACTGAAGATGGAAATTCTCCCTACATCGCCCCACCAGCAGGGTTTCCTTTCATGGGGAAACTGTACGACAGAGTATTTGTGAGTCTGACTTTTCCTTCTTGCACAGTCTCGACATCATGTTCACTTTTCCTCAGCTCTCCTCACAGGTTTTCTATAGGTTTGTAGGACTGAAATCACCATGAATAAAGGCGTGGATATGTTTCAAATCGTTATCCTTCTGAAGGACCCAGTGATTCTCCGTTTTCAGTTTTCTGGGAGAGTGCATCAGATTTCCATTTAAAGTCTCCTGATGTTTTAAAGTGGTCAAACGCTTCACTGCAAAAGCACAAAACCTTACCAAGGATTTTTTTTAGTCTAGTTCTTACTGCAAATAAGACAAAAATAAATTTCCAATAAGATATAGAAGCTTTTTAAGTCAATAATTCCTTAATATTGATTAAAAAAATTTCTTTTTACTAGTTTCACTGCCGGATTATTTGACTTATAAAAAGACATGTTATATATGATATAACCTGCCAATGTAGCTAGTACTTTTGAACAGTATTAAAGAATGATTTACTTAAAACAAGCTCCTATTATATCTTGCTAAAAATTACTTGTAAGTTAGTTTTGTCTTAACTCAAATGTAAGAAACTAGTCTTATGTAAGGGTTAGTCTAGAAACTAGACAAAAATACTTGGTAAAATTCAGCATATCTAAAAATCATTAAAAAAAATTTACTATAAAAGTTTGAACCATTTAGTCAGATTTTGCCCTAATCAGAACTGTTAGGATCCTACATAATATTTTACATATTTTGTCCATTTGGTGCCATTTTGGCTCTTCACCCTGCTGTATTTTCTCAAGAAAAACACAAAAAAAAATAAAATACAAATTATAAATTATGATGTGCGAGTTGAATATTTGGTATTCATGGCAGACCACTTTGTTAAATAACAATAGATGTTATACTTTTGCAATAATAGAAGAAAAATAAAACAGGGACTCATTAACTCTTAAAACAACATATTTGATGATGAAAATGTTGTTTGAATGGTCGTCCTTCGTCTGCAGTGCCTGTGTAACTTGTTATTAGAAATGATCTGGCTGTATTTATGGAAAATCATATGATATCAGTATCAACACTGGGAAAAGAAGACGTTAGTTCCTGGGATCTCCAGAGGCTTAAAAACTATGAATTACTGAAATTTTTCAGTTATATTTCAAACAAATTTTAATTCTTACTGTTTTTTTTACACTGAATGATTTTACTAAATTGAAACGTTGTTTTCCTCTAAAATGTTTCTGTTTGAGATTATTCTACTTCAGTAGATGAATTTTCTTTATGCACATTTTCACCAGAAGCGCCAATAGAGGGCGCTGTGTGACTGAAAATATAACCAAAGTAACATCCTGGTGAGTTCAGGAGGTTTTCCCAGCAGCACAATTAACAAAAAGTTATGAGATCGGTAATTTTCAGTGTTCAGGCGTAATATTTACATCAAAGTATTTGGTTACTCACCGTTCACAGAATAATAAACTCAACAGAAAGAAAAACTTTGATGGCTGAACATTGTTCTCATTGTGATTTAGTTTCAGTAAAAAGCCTGACTGTCTTTATTTTCGCTCCTCAGTTTTCTGATAACGGCCTGGTCCAGTTTCAGTCGTTGGCTGAGAACGAACAATACCTGCTCCCGTCTCCCTCTGCTGACGGTTTCCCTGACGACATGAAAGTGCCACTATTGGCTGTCTTTTGGGATGACGGTGACCTCACCAAAGGCAGCGGGAAGCTGCACTATCAGGTCAGATGTAAACAAAGGCCAACGCTCGGAAAAATATGTTTTTTTTTTAATTGGGTTTAATTTAAACCAATCAAACTTTCTTAATCTTTGCAATAGTTGCATTGTTGTTGTTTGGTTCTTTTAGGAATATTCAGAACTGGATGCGTCAGATCTTTACTCCCAGATGGTTTTCAACCGCACAGCAGATGAAGTGACAAAGTTTGAGGGTTTGAAACAGAGACCTCCGTTTTCCCCCGCCTGGATCCTGAAGATCACCTGGGAAAACGTGATGCCCGTCTCCTTCCAGAAGGTCAACCTGTCAGAGGTCAGGTCACCTTTAAAACCCTGACACAGAAACAATAACTACAAACATAAAATTTATTAAGCTCCTCACTAAATGTTCATCTCTCATCACTAGAGTAAATACAGTCTAGCATACTGAGCATTTAAACTGTGTTTCTTTTTATATGACCTGCTTGTATTTTGATTCATAAAGATGTGAAGGAGCAGGAAGTGTTGTTGTTTGGTTGTCCTACTTTAATGTTATTGTGCAATGTGAGAGTTTTAAGGTGTAGGCTGGGAGAAAATGAATAAGTCATGGTTTCTGTACAGCTTTCCAGTTTGGTATCTGGTGCCACCTCGTGGCGTCTTAATGGGATTTGTTTCTGCCATTCGTCTTATTTTTAGCATCATCTGTCTGTGTAGATAGAAAAAAAGAAGTAAAGTTTTGCCCAAAAAATTCTCAAAAAAATAAAATTTCTGAGCTTTAGAAGTCCAGGATTTGCTTGAAAAAAACTGAGAAATGTTTAATCTCAGAAATTGTCTAGAAAAAAAACACGGAAAATTCTGAGTTTCAAAAGATGAAAACCTTGAACTTTCTCACATCTTTGAAACTTAAAAATTTCCAATTTTTTTCTAGAGAATTTCAGATAAATTCAGACTTTTTACTCGCAAATTTTCCACTTTTGAAACTCAGAAATTTCCAAATTTTCTTAAATAGAAAATTTGGGAAAGAAATCTCAAGTTTTTTCTTGCACAAACTCGCTTCTTGCTTTCAAACTCAAAAATTCCCACTTTTTTCCAAAAATAAAAATCCTGACATTAATCTCAAAATGTTTTAGTTTTTTTTCTAGCAAATGTTTGACTTCTGGAGCTCAGAAATTTTCAAGTTTCTTCTAGAAGATTTGTAGGGTTTTTAGGTGGAAATTTACTCCTGTATTTTCCTGCTCTGGTATGCCTTTGCAGTGAAGTCTTACCTGTTCTATTGCAGTTGTTTCTTGTATTGGATCCAATTTAAAGAGATGCTAACCTTTGTAGCATTTGTTGAGTTTAAATGGTTTTCCTTTGCAGACCAACACGTTCCAGTGTATCTTGACAACAGATGGAGAGCGTTCCTTCGCCCTCCTGCGATACGGTCAGATGAAATGGGGTCCTGGGCTGAGGAAGCATCACGATGCTCTGATCGGCTACACAGACGGAAAAACCACGTTCAAGGAGATTACAGAACCTCCAGGAAACCTATTTGGGCATGCAGGCAGATACAGACCCAATGAAGTTACGGGAACACTGGGGAATCTCGGCCAGTTGGTCTATGATTTAACTGGACCAGTAGGGTCGGATGCTGATGCTGGGATCAAATGCCAGGCGTGGTCGAAGGGGGAGCCGGACCCGGCTGTGTGGACGGTGGGGCTGTCCTCCTGTCCCTGCACCCGCATGCAGGCTCTGGAGGACCTGGCGCTCCTGCTGGACCTCTCTGACCCGGGTGAGACAGTCCAGAAGCTGAGGGCTCAGCGGTGGACGGGCTCCTCTGGGCAGGTCTTTAGGTCGCTCCTGTCCAACCAGTATGGCGCCGGGAAGAGGTGCGTGTACGAGCCGGAAGGCGCCCTGCTGGCTGGGTTCAGTGAGCGCTACTTCTACGGACAGAACATGCAGAAACACATTGGTAAGAGTCTCAGGCTGGTTTGGGTTTTCTGGTGAAAAAGTGGAGTGCGGATAACGAGTGGATGGTTTGTTGTTCCACTGGTAAATTTCACCGTAAAATAAATTAATATTTCATTACAGGAACATAACTAAGCACAGGGAAATTGAATCTTTAATTTAGTGCATTCATTCATTGGGACCTTTTATGCAAATTTCACTTCCATTTGAGTTTCTACTGCTAGAAACAATCCAAGTGCTTAAAAAAAAACATCCACCCGTTTTCTGTGAATAAGTTCATGTTTTTTGGTGTCTGGGAAACGAACCTTTCCAAAAACATTTTGATTATTAAGTCACAATTGGCAGGCGCTGCGCCGTTACCTAGCAACCATAGCAGAGCCGAGCCGAGCCCCATTACTTAGCAACCTGAGTAGAGTCAGTCACCTGGTTTTAACGCTGCACAATGGCTGCTGGCAAAGACAAGTGTTTAGTTGTTGACATACCATCCAGAAACCACTTGCTGCATTATTGTTGCTCGTGCAGGAGGCTCCACTAATGCTGTTCAAAGATGTTGTATAAATGTGTTTGCAGCCATTTTTATGTGTGAGTGTAAACTCTGAGTTTGGGGGCGTGGCCAGCAGCAGCTTATTTGGATTTAAAGTGACAATACGCCCTAAAACAGCTCAAAGCAGAACTGAGCAGACAGAAATCTCAATATCTAAGGATGATTTGTAATGAACATGTTTCATATCAACCATACAAAACATTTGTTTTTACTTTCCTCAAGGCTGATCCTCTCCCTGCTGTTTAGAGATAAACTGAATCATAGAGTTTTATGGTGTTTCTTACTGCAAGAGTTGACTGTAGATTTGGAGAGCTCTGTAAAAAAACAAAATATATTGTTGTTTAGTTAAAATCTGCAATGCTTTAATACCCAGACATCTCGTCTGATCATCCAGCTAAAGCTGAGCATCTTTAAGAGACATAATTTCACCAAATGTTTCCTTGCAGATGGGGATCTCCTCCCATTTCAGTGGTGTTGCATCGACTCTCCCCAGTGCCACCTCTACCTTGGAAAGAGACCTTTGGATCGCTGTCAAAGTTACGTCTCCAGCATTCGCAGCGGCTCCAGGGGGGCAGCGCGGGGCACCGGTGAGGAATCCCCAGAAAAAAGTCTAAAACAAGCAAATTATATGGCTTTTAGTCTTATTTTAAAAGTGGAAAACAATATTTCCCTACAGCGTTGGTGTACGGCAGTCTGCATTTCATCACCTTCGACGGGGCAGAGTACTCGTTTAAGGCCCTAGGGAAGTTTGTGATATTACGTCTCTCATCCGCAAGAGGCTCCAATATCTTCACCCTACAAGGACAGATTGAAAAGCTGCAGACAGTCGCAGGAGGGATCATTGACGTCCCAGTGGTGGTGCGCATGGCCGCCTTCCACCAAGGCATCGGCAAGGTCAGGACGGAACCACAGCAACGCTCGCCGTTTGGAAAAGTCATGCTGACCTCTGAGAATAATCCTTTTAACTCAGATTAAATCAGATTATTCAAACCTATTGGAGGCAAAGTTTTATGTGTTTCATTGGGATATTATGTGACAGGCCAACGTAATTTGGACTAATTAAATGTGACAGTTTTGTTCAGCCACCAACTTTCACTGAATTTATACCTTTAAACCCGACAAAGTACTGGTTCCATTGGCAGATTCTTTACTTTCGTCATGTTTTCTCATGTAATAAGTGAGAAAATCTGCCAGTTTTCATCAAGATTAAAGAATAATTTACTGAAAACAACCTCCTGTTTCTTGCTGAAAAGTTACTTGTACGTTACCTTTGCCTTATTTCAAGTCTGCCAAGATATTTACAGTAGAAACTTGACAAAAATACGTTGTATGATTTTGTTTTTTTGCAGTGTGTGGTAGATTATGAGGTCAGTCTTGAGATCTACAAAAGGAAATACAGTATTCCAGAATTTTTTACCTTTTGTTCTAGTTTTAGTAAAGCAAAACTAACTTGTACCTGTATCTTTAACTGGTTTTAATCTTTTTCCGTTATCCTCAGATTGACTGGAGATGCTCTGACAAAGCGAGCGGACTGCAGATTTATGTGGATGATGCTGAATTTCCAGTCAGAATCGGTAACATGCATCACACACTTTCAATATGCATGACTAAAATCTAATTAACAGATCTTAAGGAGAGCATCCGGTGCCTCTACCTGTCCTTCCAGGTGTTGTGTACGAGAACAAGCAGGGCTTTGCGGTGCGCTGTCTCTCGGTGAATCGCTGTGCAGCGGTCTATGCCAGCGGTCTCAGGGTGGTCGTCTGGCGAAGTGAAGGCTACCGTCAGCTGGCGGCCATGGTGGAAGTCCCGGAGAACTTCTACAGACGCACAGTAGGTCTCATGGGGCTGTGGAGCGCCAACCGGTCCGATGACTTCCTCATGTCCGACGGGAAGGTCGTCCCCTCCCAGGATCTCAACCCCCCTGAGGAGGAGCGGCTGAAGCAGTTTTGCATGTCCTGTGAGTAAAACAGGGACTCGGTTTTCTGACAGTATTCTCAGTCCAACCTCAACCCAAACTCATCTGAAGTTAATTTCCAGTCTGAATTAATTTACCAACACAGTTAATGAGCTGCAGTACCTCTGCTTATCAGTGACTTAACAAAACTACGACTTCAGAAAGACATTTTAGGGTCTGATTGCAGTTTTCTGGCAGATCCCAGATTACTGATCTTTAAAAAGCTTCACTGCAAAAACACAAAATTTTACCAAATATTTTTGTTCTAGTTTCTGGTCCAAATACCTTGGCGAACTTGAAATACAACAAAACTAACTTGCAAGTTATTTTTTAGCAAGATATAGGAGCTTATTTTAGAGGATGTTTGTTTTACCCTGAACACAGTTTTAAAAATGGTTTTTGTTGCTCACCAGCTGCGTTTGCTGGGGCTGAGCCCCCCTTGTCTTTAAACTCTAGTGACACCCCTGCTGCTCACATCTCGCCTGTTTTCCAGGGGCGGTCCCAAACCCTGAGAACCTGCTGGTGTCTTCGTCTCAAAACGTCCCCCTGGCTTTGGACTCCACCGCGCCCCTGCTGCAAAGCCTCAGTCCTGCTGAGCTGGAAGCGCAGATGAGACTTTGCAAAAACAGCGTTGAGTGCGTTGAGGACAGCGTGGTGTCCGGCATCCCCGACCTGGGCCAGCAGACTCTGGAGGCCCAGACTCAGTTCAGGAGCCTGGCTCTCCTCTTCGGTACATTTATCTGGCATTTCCAGAACTTGAAGTGCTTCTGTTTCTGCCTGAGCCTAACGCTGTGCGACATGTTTGTGATCCGGCAGGCAACATGCCGCCTGTAGTGACAGAGCCCGCTGTGATACACACAAAGGTCAACTCTCAGGTCAGCGTTCAAATTGTCGCTCAGGACCCAAACGGTGACCCCATCACCTACTCATTGCTATTCCCCTGGCCTCCAGAGGCTCGTGTTGGCAGTGGTGAGACACACACACACACACACACACACACTCTCACACACACACACACGCACACACACACACACACACACACACACACACTCTCCATCCATCACTGTTAGTGATGGCATCACTGTTGACATTTGTTAGCTGGACGGAGAGGCCACTGCTGCTGAGTCACACGGACAGAGAGCCTCTTCCTTCTGTGACAGCTGCGATGCGTAATTGGTATGTGTGTGATTTTCTCCTTCCCTTCCAGTGAACGGCTACCTGACATGGACACCGCGCAGCACTCAGCCTTCCCAGCTGACTGTCAAGGTCAGCGACGGGCAGACAGGCTCCTTGTTCACCCCCGTCCTGCGAGTCTGCAACTGTCTTAACGGAGGAACCTGCCTGTATGACAGCGTGGCTGAAAATCACCTGCAGGGAAAGTTTCAGGTACTGCATTCCTGGGTTTAAGCTGTTATTTTTCCTTTTCTTCAAAAGACAAAAGTAAAAGTCTAAATTAAATTTTGAAAGCGGAGGTAGTGGAGCTGTTGACTATTTTAATGCTCAGTTCCAATTTTTTTGTGAAATCTGATTTGTTTTTGCGTAGTCAACGATCACAAATTTTGCAGGATGATAAATTGCACCAGAAGTTATTGCGATGAACGATAATATTGTTGTTTTGACATTTTGGAAGTAACATAAAGGTAATGGCATATTCTCAAAGATGGTTCTGGAAGACATTTTAAATATCCAAAATAAGCAAAACAACAAAATTAATTATGAGGATTCTGTAAGCAAAATTGTACCATCAGCTAATTTGCTCATGTGGTAATACAGATACTTATTTTTTTGTTCTTGTAAGTCATTGTAATCATAAAAATGGTGCAGTGAATATTAAACATTCATCAGTTTCCCTCCTTTAACCTTTAGAATGATAGAAATCTACTGTTGCCATGGTGATTCCCGCCCTTTTCATGGCGTGAAGGGTGTGTCCAAGTTCTGCTGGAATCCTTCAGTTTGTCCTGTCGCCTAGCAACCATGGCAGCACTAAACACAAGCCATAGTAAACGTGGAGCTTGAAATCTTGCTGAGTTTTCTTTTTTTACTTACTTAATCCTTTTTAATTTATTCAATTATTTGTTTAAAGTAATTAGGCAAAAAGTTTATTCAAAAAATGTTTATGAAAATGACATAAACCTAAAAACACAACCTGTGTAAGCTTCAAACTTTCTTTTCTTTCGTGAAAGCAAAAATAACGTGTTTCTTTAGATCAGCCTTGTTTCTGTTTTACTTCATTTCAGCCCTTAGTTTGTGACTCTAGTTTGTATTATTTCATGTGTCTAGTTGTACTTTAGTTAAATTATCTTCCTTTTGTCCTCATTCTTTAGTTTTAGATTTATTTCCCACTCCTCTGCGTACTCTCCGTCGCCCCTGGTGTTTTTGTTCTGCTCTGGCTCCCTGTCTTCTCCTTTAGTTTTTCTAAGTTCTGATAATCATTTTTTTCATTAAAACATTCTCCATCTACACCTCTGCCTCTCTACATTCGGGTCCTTCATCAGCCAGCCTACATCATGGCAGAATCGTGGGATATTTTTCTCTGTGAAGGAATTTAACAGTGTAGCAATGACAAAACACACCAAATAACAGGTGTGTTCATTGGTTTTCCAATAGGACACCAAATAATTTTGTCTTTACTGAGAATGACACTACCAATAATTTAAGCTTAGAATTGTCAAAGTTTCTTAATTTGAGAAAAACCATCCAGTGATGTAAAAAAGTGTATGTTTTCAAAATTTGTCATTTTCTTTTTCATCTTTATTTAATTTGCAGGTAGTCGGGTGCTTGTGCCCTAAGGGATACAGCGGGGCGTTCTGTGGAAACACAACAAACGCATGTCGGGGCAAGCCGTGTTTCAGAGGGGTGCAGTGCGACCCAAAGTCCGGCCCTGACCAGTTCAGCTGTGGAGACTGTCCTGACAACACCGTCTCCAACGACAAACAGGGATACAAATGCTTTGAGTATGGTCTGTAGTACATGATACATCATCTTTAGATCTCCCAACCTGAGACCCGGTTCCTGTCCTTACCCTGGTTCCCTGGTGTTCCTCCTCAGACATGTGCAGCCCTCCTTTCCCCTTCCCGTGCCACCAGGATGCAGAGTGTCTGTCCACCAAGCTCAGCTACTCCTGCACATGCAAAACTGGCTTCAGTGGAGATGGACACAACTGCACAGGTGCTTAATGTCGACCCATTGCACAAGTATTTATACTCAGCTTACTCCATCGCTGTACAACTGCTCAGCTTTCTTTGTCGTCTGATTTGGAAGTGGAATAACAGTTGCAGTCTGTTTTGGTAATTTCTCATATAGTTTCCAGAGGCTGAACACTGAAAAAACACAAAATCTTACAAAGTATTAGTTTAGTTTATATTCAAATATCCTATTACACTTGAAATAAAACTAAACTTAACTTACAGCTAACTTAAATCATAGCTTATTTTACACAAATTAATCAACTTCTGAAGGTGATTTTTTATATTTCGGTTGATCAAAGTGAAACGGACTGACTCGTTTATTGTGTTTTCTTCTATTTGAGTTGATTTGTTTCGGAAAATCCCTGTAATACTCAAACGTTTGCAGTTGCACCGCAATAAGACTGACAGCGTATGCTAATGTTTCCCAGTATTTACATGTAACAGGTGAATTTTTTGTTGCTCTTTGTGTTGCAGACATGGATGAATGTGCAAAGTTCATGCCATGTAAGAATGCCAAGTATGAGTGTGTGAACAAGCGCGGATCTTACGACTGCAAATGCAGATATGAAGATGGATGTGGTACGTACACTGATATTAACGGTAAATTACCAGCAAAAAGGGATTTACTGAATAGACGGCATTGATCATTTGAGAGGATCAGAGATTTTTAAAATAAAACAAATCAGACCTGAACCCATGGAACGTTGTACTTCTGTTTATGGAACAATCTGTTTCGTCTGGGGTTGTTCTGAGTTGTTTTTTCAGGTTCGATTATTCTGATTATCTAGTCTCTTTCTTTGATTAGATCAGTCTTGTTTCTGTTTTACTTCAGTTCAGTCCTTCTTAGTGTTTCCATGTTTGTTTCTTGTCTCTTCCTTGTTACTCTAGGTTAGTTATATTTCTTAGATCTAGTTATTCTTTAGTGTTAAATTCATTTCCTTGCCCCTTGTGCCACTTTCTCTCTCTCTCTGCAACCCTGTCTTAATCTAATCTGATCTAATATAATCTGTTCATTGTTCAGTAATCAGCCTTCCCATTACATATCCAACTCATTCTCAGTTCCTCCTGTTAAATCCAGTTGAATCCTGTTATTTCCCAGCTGTTTTTGCTCTGCTCTGGCTCCCTGTGTTCCCTGAGGTTTTTTTTTCATTTTTTTCATTAAAACGTTCAACATGCTTTCAGGTATTTTCTGCATTTTGGTTCATCCACACAAACTCACAATTCATGACACAATCTGTCTAAAGAAACCAAAGAGATCAATTAAGAAAATCAAGGACTAATGAAGGACATTGGTTCAGTAGAGTGCCGTATCATACATGTTTTTTTCTTTATTATAATCTTTATATGTGCTCATTACCTGTTTTGTGTTTAATATATGGATGATTGACTGATGTTTAGTAGCTTCTGGTATAAGGAATTGACTTTTGAGAAAAATTTTAAACTTTTGAAATTTGGTCTTGTGGTGTCCATACTTTTGTCATGAGGCCCAAAATCATTAAGCTGCAGCGATTTGCCTTCGAGTAAAAATAGGTCAATAATTACGGTTCTAGTTTCTCCAAAATTAAGATGAATTAAAAACATTGATATATGGGAATCTTTTTTTGGATTGTTATTTAACTGTAAAAAAAAAAAAAAAAACAAACAAAAAAAGAGCCAGCTGCGCTTTCTGGCCAGATTTGCTCAATTCTTGAATTAAGGTCTGAGGGCCACAAATGGCCCCCGCATCTCACTTTGGACACCACTCCGATATACTACATAAGATTTTTGTCTTCAAACTACTCATTTTCATTCCAATTTTGTTTGTCAATATATGACAAGAACATTTTAAACTCCAGAATGAAATAAATATTTATTCAGTAGTTTATTTTGATTCAAAGAAAATAGCTCACAGTCGGAACCGTCTTTGATTTTTGTTTTGTTTCTTATGCAGGTAACTCCACGAATCCTCCAGGTTTGGGCTCCTACCAGCACCTCCATTGCTGCAGCTCTATCTGTCTTACAGAGATGTTTGTAAGTTTTTCTACTTTTGCGTCTGTTCAGGGTACAACATGTTCAATCTGACCATGAGCTGGACAGACGAGAAAACGGACGGACTCAAGCAGGTGTGTGATCAGGCTCTGCCTTCCCCCCATCGCACTGATAGATTCTGCTTGACAGCAAAGTGATGGTTCAGTGTTTTCCTCAGCTGGATGACATCCTGGCCAAAGGTTTCACAAACAAGTTCTACAACATCAGTCAGAAAGCTGCATCCGTCCTGGGCATGGAAGAGTACCGGCTGGCCGTGTCCAGCGACACGCCCCACTGGTACATCCAGGACTACCTGATCAAAGTCAGCAGATACTACGGCATCAACTCGGTGCAAGTTGATGGTAAAATACTTCTGTGCAGCAAAACATAGTAAACAATAGAGCAGAGCTGGGAGGAGCTACTTACATTTATTCAATTACATTTGTTTGACACTTTTAGGAGTACTTTTACTGACTGCTCTGTACATTTTACTTTTACTTGAATAATTTTATTACGAAATATTTCTACTCTTGGTCAAATTTCTGGATTTTCTACCCATTGAATGAAAAACTGTGTTTTAACCACACACCTGCAGTTTCTGTTAAAGTTTTAGCAGTTTTTCTACTGAAAGAAACTCATTTAGAAAAAAATTATTTTGCCTGATTTTGTTATTTTTAATCATTTTTTGTAAATTTGGTCTTTAAAATACCAAAATGTCGTCTTAACTTTATATTTTGTTCCGTTTGCTTATGTACCTTTTAAATATTAAATTACTGATAATTTGATCAGTTACTCAGTATTTGAGTTGACTTTTTACCTCATACTTTTTATTTTTACTTGAGTAGAAATATGGTGAAGTACTGATACTCTTACTGGAGAATAATTTTTGGGATTTCTGCACACGTCACTTAAAAAACAAATCGTAAAGTTGCACTGCAAAAACACAAAACATTATCAGGTATTTTTGGTCTAGTTTATAGTGAAATATCTTAGTTTTGTTGTATTTCAGCAGTACTAAGGTATTTGCACTAGAAAATAGGCCAAAAATACTTGATAAGATTTTGATTTGCTGCTTCACTTTGATTCTGTAAACAGATTTAGATGAGTGCAAGGCCAAGGAGGCGGGGTGTGTCTCAGCTGCTGTGTGCACCAACACCTACGGAGGCTACATGTGTGTCTGCAATGGCACTGTTGTGGACGGAGGCCAGTCCTGTATAACTGGTGAGTTTACTGGAAAAAGCAAAACCCGACGACGTCTCAGTGAAACCATCACTAAAAAGTTTGTTCATTTCAGTAATTCAACTCACATTATCCTGGTAAGCAGGTTAATGGAGGAGAGAAAGAGTAGGAGCTTCTTAAAGAGACAGAGGCCCAATTTCAAGGCGTCGAATTGAAAAGTCTCTTTTAAGTTATGTTTGATGTATGCAGCATTTTTATAACATCTGAAGGAGACATAATTCCCTGATTCTGCTGTAAAATGGCTCTATGTGCCTGGAAAATACGCATTAGCTTATCCGCTTAAAAAAAACAACTAATTTATGCAGTAATTCATGCAAAAGGAGCCCTGACCAGGTATTAGGGTAACATTATTTATACGTCAACATTTCTGTATTAAAAACCTTTTTTTATTAGTGAATTCAGAGGGAGACCAGTCAACTTTAATTTCTTTTAAATCATGTCAGGTTCATTGGTCTACTTTTATTGGCTTTTCACATTTTCTAAGAGTTTTGTTTTCAGCTGCAAAGTCATCAAAGTAAGAATTATAAATATGATTATAATGCGAGTTTGAATTACATTAACTTTGCCATGCTGTTCTGATTTCACCAATGAAAGAGCTCTCTCTGCATTCATTAAAATAATAGCTGTGGTTTTGACATTGTTTTGTTTTTCTCTCTCAACCAGCCGAGCGATCAGTGAAGTCTGAACCGAATGTGGACCTCATTCTGGGTTTGGTTCTGGGCATCGGCATTCCTCTGCTCCTGCTGCTGCTGCTGGCCGTTCTGCTCTGCCTCTGCTGCTGCAAGAAGACGGTTACTGGAGAGTGAGTAGCATTAGCAGGAAACCGACGTTACAGGTTTTAATTAGGACACAGCATTCGAAGCAGGCTGAAAAAAATGGCTGCTGAGGTGCTTTTAATGTAGGAGAGATTAGGGCCACTGGAAAAAATGATTTCTGAATTTTGACTTTAATCTACTGAGATTAAAAGTTAGAGTTCTTGAAAAAAAAAGTCAAAATTCTGAAAAAAATTTAGAATTCTGAGAAAATAAATGAGGATTCTGAGAAAAAAGTCAAAATTTTTAGGAAAGAAGTCAGAATTATGAAAATAAAAGTTAAAATTCTGACATTTTTTCTCAGTGGGTTTTATTGTCGTCTATATTTTAATGATCATACAGATAAAAAAATGTTAGTTTGACTCCAGTTTATGGGAATCCCAATCTGGAACAATCCCTAATTGTTCTCACTATGCAGACAATAAGAGCAGACTTCAGGCGGTTCAGTCTGCGTTTAGCTGAGTCGCCTCCAAACCTGCATACCGGCAAACATCCTGCAGCCTGATTGGCCCGGAAAGCTGGCAGTAACGGAGCTCTGAATGTCAAACGACTGGGATATTAACTCGGTTTTGGGTGGGTCAGCAGATCCTCGGGGTGAGGGGAGATGAGGTTCATGCAGAGCGTTGGAGAATAAACTGCCGTGAAGACACACAAATTCACGACTGTATTTCAAGGTACAGTAGTGAAATTGGCCGGGCTGGAAACGGTTCTTCTTCCCAGAAACTAGAGGCTGTAAATCCCGTCTGCTGCTGCTGCAGCTCCAGCCTCCTCCCATTTAATTTCTCAGTCGGAGGACAAACTGCCCACTCTATTACTATATTAAACTAAACACTTCCTACTAACAGCCCTGTGCGAGTTATGAAACTTTTATTCCACACAAAACTATTTGAGGAGGCATTGCTTGGTAAAGCAGAGCCATAAAAAGGATCATGGATGGATGGATGGATGGATGGATGGATGGATGGTTGGATAGATGGATGGATGGATGGATGGAAACTGTTTTCTTCCAAGCCGAATAAAATAAAACCACAATTATATGTACTTATAAAAATAGCAAAAGCAGTATAATTAACCTATTTTAGTTTAGTTGAAATGTTTAGCTTAGCTTTAGCTTAGCATGATGTAGCTTATATTGACTTCTTTGTTTCTTATCTGATTTTATTTGAGTCTGTTTTCATCTAGTAGCTCTGGTTTTTAGCTAAAGCTACTTTTTATTTTATCTTAGCTGGACTTTCCGTTACATATTAGCCTGATTATTTCTGTTGATTTTAAGTTTAGCTTAGCTAAATTGCTAAGTGTAATTTGTGACAGTAGCCTGGAGAAAATATTTCATTGGTTTTTTTGGTTATGAGTTATTTATTTCACAGTTAGTTTAATTAAACTGCACTTTGTTTAATTATTTTATCTGTACTTAAATTACCCAAACCTCTTGTGGTTTTCTTATAGAGTCTGTTTCAGCTTAGCTTAGCTTTTCTTTCATTTGGTTTGTTTGGTTTATATTGGTTAAACTAACTTAAACAAAGCTTAATGTTAGTTTTATTAACCTCTTATTATTGCTGTTACTCATCAGCATAGCCTGTTATCTCACACTGCTTTAGTTTAATTAATCTACATTTATTTTAGCATAATTTATTTTATTTTGTTTATGGATGCCTATCTTAAGTTGTCGTAGGTTTTAATTGAAATTTAATGTATAAGTGAACTTTTACGTATAATTGGACACAAATTGTCTGTTAATAAGCAGAGGTTGTGATTATCATGAGTATTTTGCCTTCTTCAGTTTAAAAGCCTCTTGTATTTTTTCCAGATGCCGTTGTGTTTTGTAACGTGTCCTTAGCAGCAAAGTGTGCTGCTGTACGTGTGCAGATGTACGGCATCTGGACCAGGTGCTAGTGGGCCGCAGAGACGCCTAATCCCCCTGATGACTGGCCTCCTTTTTCCGCTTTCACTCAAACGCACTCCGAGTCCAACAATGCCGTCTGCGGCAGCGTTGTCGGATCACCTTAGATGAGCAGGCAGAAAAATAAAACCCACAGAAAGAAACACTAATTCTGTTTTACTTTAAAAAAAAAAACAACTAGGGTTCACTCACATTTTCTGAGAAAGCCGTGACTAAAGAACAAAGAATCTGATGATGCCTCTGCAAACAGCGTATGAAGTCATTTCACAAGTTGTGTTGTCTTTGTTTTTAGTTTATCGTGGGATGATTAAGCAGCAGAGTGACTGCGCCTCGTTATCCAGAGGGACATTCTGCACATATTTACACAGAGAGCAGTGGTAATAATGTGTTTTAACTGAAAATAAGAAGCATTCAGATGTGAGCTCCATGTTTTTAATCAGCTTTAGCCCCAGATCTCACTATCTTTCAACTCTCTGGGTATCTAGGCTAGACGAGGCATGAATATGCATGAGTCACTGTTGCTCATCCGAACATTTCCATAAACCATCATAATAATATTATCTGTTGTATGAGAAACAGCAATAAACACAACCAGGACATTCAAACCACATGGAAATATAAGACTTATTATTCAAAGGAGTAGAAAGACGACCACAATACAAACAAAACCTTTTTAGCCCAAATTGCAGATATTATTCCTGAACTCAGCAGCTCACAGAAAGGTGAATAACATTCTGTGTTTATGTGATTTAAAGGAAATTACACCATGATAAATGATTTTAAAATTATTATTTTTCCCTGCACAATTCAACCAACTCATCACAGTCAGTTCAGGATAAAAATCTAAGACAAAACTAAACAAAAACAATGTGCATAAACTTAAAGTAAAGCTTGTATGAAGATAATTCTGATTCAATTCCAGGTTTCATTCTTCTGCATTTGCATCAGTTGTAGTTAATCTGAATCACCAGAAACAAAAGATGGCGCTCCTTTTAGGATTTTCCTGCCATTTAGACTCTTAGATCCTTCAGCTGAGCACAGAAACTGTTCAATAGTATCAGTCAGAAGAAGGGTACAAAAAAATGCACAAAGCACTGAATAAAATGTTATTTTTTCTGTAGCTTGTAGCTTCCAGTCCATCTTAGAAAATCTTAGAAAGCAGAACAACACCTTAAACCAGTGGTTCCCAAACTTTTTCTTCTGCGCCCCCCCCAGTGGTCACCTGAAGAGGGCAGTGGACAAGAGACTTAGAAATCTTTTGTAAACTGGAGTAAATAGATTTACCCGAGGCAACATGTGGCAAAAAGACTTAAAGCTGCAGTATGTAACTCTTACAAAAATGTGCTTGTTTCCATATTTGTTAAAACTGTGATCAGACTGCCGTCTCCTCCACCTCCTCCCTGAGCTGTCTAAAGACATGCACAAAAAACAACTGTCAATCAACCTTGTGTACTCGCTGCTAAATGTGCTAATGGCGGAGAAACAACTCACCATTACAGGAAAACTGTTTATCCACCATCAGCTGTGGTCAAGCTAACTAGCTTTAGCATTTGTGAAAGAGTATGTTGTGGTGAATTGGCTGTAGCTTAGCAGATAGCAGGACGGGATGAGCAGTGCCAAAATCAGGGGTGATTGACAGCACTAAGACCTGCCTCTTGACTCTGATTGGTTGTTTCTAGTTAGCACTGGGAGAAGACAAGAGAGCTGCAAACTGGGATAACATTGTTTCAACAAAAAATATTTTTTATTAAAGTTACTGCAGCTTTTAAGCTAAAATTGAATATAAAGATGCTTCAAAACCTTATTTTCCACATATAATTATACTTGTTAAACTAGATTATTGTAGTTTTTGTGTGTGTTTCTTTCTTTCTTTTTTGTTTGTTTTTTTTACATCTTTCACTGTTTGTAATTTAGCTAAATTGACCGGGATACGTGCCACATTAAAAGTGGAAAAGGTTTAGAAATATTTGTTTTACTCCTGGTTCCTGTTGTCTTGCAGCCTCCCCCACCTGATGCCAGACCACATCCAGCAGCAGTACAACCCCCCACCCTTCAACTACGCCGACCCGGCCCTGCAGTACATGAGCCACTGCAGCCCTCGGATCTTAGACAACATCACGCCCCGGCAGCGGCCAAGATAGCAACACCCGCGGCTTAATAACGGCAACACAAGCACTTTCCCTGACATAGTACCAGATAATAACGCTGGGGGTGAATGTTATTTATATTTACTTGAACACCCAGTTGAATCTGCAAAGTTGAATTATTTTCATTTTCTGATCAACAGTTTTCAATTTGTCTGACCCAGCAGAAGCCGCCGATGTCTTAGCAGGAAGTGTTGATTAAAAGTAAAACACTGCAGTGCTCTTTATCTTCCAGTTAGTGGCTAGCCAGCAGTAGCATCTGTCAGAGTATCAGGTGTCAGATTCACATAGGATATATGATTTTAATCTACGGGGATCATTATTCCAATACACCAGTCCACAAAAAGGTGCTACCGTTTTCTGGAAACCATTCATACAAAGTTGAGTTTCAAACTCTTGAGTTATTATTTGTAGCTAAATTGCATCCTAGTTCATTTTCCATATCAGAGTGTTAGCTGGAAGCTGTACCGCAAGTAAAAAAACATGTAGATATATTGTAAAATATTAATAAAAAATGTTCCATTCAAGAAAATGTAACTGTGGAAACCATTTCAAGAACAAACTGCTGATGCAGCGTTGAATTAATGCTGGAAATTAATTCAATATTAATGCTAGGAGAAATGTTTCTTCCTGGAAGCTGATGAGCAGCAAAGAGATTACACTAAATATTTATCCTTTCAGCCTTAATTAATAATCTTTAAATAATCAAGGCAAACGTAAATAAGTTTGTTCACATTAAATATAAAAGTAATAAATGTGAAGAACTCAGATATTTAAATCCAAGATATTATGAGGCCTTTAAACAGAAAACTAGCTTATTTATTTCATGCAAAACTTGCACACAAATGTGAAAGTATTCTTAGCTTATTCATGAATTATGCATACCACAGTAGTGACCTTCATAATTATTGATATCNCGCCCTAAAACAGCTCAAAGCAGAACTGAGCAGACAGAAATCTCAATATCTAAGGATGATTTGTAATGAACATGTTTCATATCAACCATACAAAACATTTGTTTTTACTTTCCTCAAGGCTGATCTTCTCCCTGCTGTTTAGAGATAAACTGAATCATAGAGTTTTATGGTGTTTCTTACTGCAAGAGTTGACTGTAGATTTGGAGAGCTCTGTAAAAAAACAAAATATATTGTTGTTTAGTTAAAATCTGCAATGCTTTAATACCCAGACATCTCGTCTGATCATCCAGCTAAAGCTGAGCATCTTTAAGAGACATAATTTCACCAAATGTTTCCTTGCAGATGGGGATCTCCTCCCATTTCAGTGGTGTTGCATCGACTCTCCCCAGTGCCACCTCTACCTTGGAAAGAGACCTTTGGATCGCTGTCAAAGTTACGTCTCCAGCATTCGCAGCGGCTCCAGGGGGGCAGCGCGGGGCACCGGTGAGGAATCCCCAGAAAAAAGTCTAAAACAAGCAAATTATCTGGTTTTTAGTCTTATTTTAAAAGTGGAAAACAATATTTCCCTACAGCGTTGGTGTACGGCAGTCTGCATTTCATCACCTTCGACGGGGCAGAGTACTCGTTTAAGGCCCTAGGGAAGTTTGTGATATTACGTCTCTCATCCGCAAGAGGCTCCAATATCTTCACCCTACAAGGACAGATTGAAAAGCTGCAGACAGTCGCAGGAGGGATCATTGACGTCCCAGTGGTGGTGCGCATGGCCGCCTTCCACCAAGGCATCGGCAAGGTCAGGACGGAACCACAGCAACGCTCGCCGTTTGGAAAAGTCATGCTGACCTCTGAGAATAATCCTTTTAACTCAGATTAAATCAGATTATTCAAACCTATTGGAGGCAAAGTTTTATGTGTTTCATTGGGATATTATGTGACAGGCCAACGTAATTTGGACTAATTAAATGTGACAGTTTTGTTCAGCCACCAACTTTCACTGAATTTATACCTTTAAACCCGACAAAGTACTGGTTCCATTGGCAGATTCTTTACTTTCGTCATGTTTTCTCATGTAATAAGTGAGAAAATCTGCCAGTTTTCATCAAGATTAAAGAATAATTTACTGAAAACAACCTCCTGTTTCTTGCTGAAAAGTTACTTGTACGTTACCTTTGCCTTATTTCAAGTCTGCCAAGATATTTACAGTAGAAACTTGACAAAAATACGTTGTATGATTTTGTTTTTTTGCAGTGTGTGGTAGATTATGAGGTCAGTCTTGAGATCTACAAAAGGAAATACAGTATTCCAGAATTTTTTACCTTTTGTTCTAGTTTTAGTAAAGCAAAACTAACTTGTACCTGTATCTTTAACTGGTTTTAATCTTTTTCCGTTATCCTCAGATTGACTGGAGATGCTCTGACAAAGCGAGCGGACTGCAGATTTATGTGGATGATGCTGAATTTCCAGTCAGAATCGGTAACATGCATCACACACTTTCAATATGCATGACTAAAATCTAATTAACAGATCTTAAGGAGAGCATCCGGTGCCTCTACCTGTCCTTCCAGGTGTTGTGTACGAGAACAAGCAGGGCTTTGCGGTGCGCTGTCTCTCGGTGAATCGCTGTGCAGCGGTCTATGCCAGCGGTCTCAGGGTGGTCGTCTGGCGAAGTGAAGGCTACCGTCAGCTGGCGGCCATGGTGGAAGTCCCGGAGAACTTCTACAGACGCACAGTAGGTCTCATGGGGCTGTGGAGCGCCAACCGGTCCGATGACTTCCTCATGTCCGACGGGAAGGTCGTCCCCTCCCAGGATCTCAACCCCCCTGAGGAGGAGCGGCTGAAGCAGTTTTGCATGTCCTGTGAGTAAAACAGGGACTCGGTTTTCTGACAGTATTCTCAGTCCAACCTCAACCCAAACTCATCTGAAGTTAATTTCCAGTCTGAATTAATTTACCAACACAGTTAATGAGCTGCAGTACCTCTGCTTATCAGTGACTTAACAAAACTACGACTTCAGAAAGACATTTTAGGGTCTGATTGCAGTTTTCTGGCAGATCCCAGATTACTGATCTTTAAAAAGCTTCACTGCAAAAACACAAAATTTTACCAAATATTTTTGTTCTAGTTTCTGGTCCAAATACCTTGGCGAACTTGAAATACAACAAAACTAACTTGCAAGTTATTTTTTAGCAAGATATAGGAGCTTATTTTAGAGGATGTTTGTTTTACCCTGAACACAGTTTTAAAAATGGTTTTTGTTGCTCACCAGCTGCGTTTGCTGGGGCTGAGCCCCCCTTGTCTTTAAACTCTAGTGACACCCCTGCTGCTCACATCTCGCCTGTTTTCCAGGGGCGGTCCCAAACCCTGAGAACCTGCTGGTGTCTTCGTCTCAAAACGTCCCCCTGGCTTTGGACTCCACCGCGCCCCTGCTGCAAAGCCTCAGTCCTGCTGAGCTGGAAGCGCAGATGAGACTTTGCAAAAACAGCGTTGAGTGCGTTGAGGACAGCGTGGTGTCCGGCATCCCCGACCTGGGCCAGCAGACTCTGGAGGCCCAGACTCAGTTCAGGAGCCTGGCTCTCCTCTTCGGTACATTTATCTGGCATTTCCAGAACTTGAAGTGCTTCTGTTTCTGCCTGAGCCTAACGCTGTGCGACATGTTTGTGATCCGGCAGGCAACATGCCGCCTGTAGTGACAGAGCCCGCTGTGATACACACAAAGGTCAACTCTCAGGTCAGCGTTCAAATTGTCGCTCAGGACCCAAACGGTGACCCCATCACCTACTCATTGCTATTCCCCTGGCCTCCAGAGGCTCGTGTTGGCAGTGGTGAGACACACACACACACACACACACACACTCTCACACACACACACACGCACACACACACACACACACACACACACACACTCTCCATCCATCACTGTTAGTGATGGCATCACTGTTGACATTTGTTAGCTGGACGGAGAGGCCACTGCTGCTGAGTCACACGGACAGAGAGCCTCTTCCTTCTGTGACAGCTGCGATGCGTAATTGGTATGTGTGTGATTTTCTCCTTCCCTTCCAGTGAACGGCTACCTGACATGGACACCGCGCAGCACTCAGCCTTCCCAGCTGACTGTCAAGGTCAGCGACGGGCAGACAGGCTCCTTGTTCACCCCCGTCCTGCGAGTCTGCAACTGTCTTAACGGAGGAACCTGCCTGTATGACAGCGTGGCTGAAAATCACCTGCAGGGAAAGTTTCAGGTACTGCATTCCTGGGTTTAAGCTGTTATTTTTCCTTTTCTTCAAAAGACAAAAGTAAAAGTCTAAATTAAATTTTGAAAGCGGAGGTAGTGGAGCTGTTGACTATTTTAATGCTCAGTTCCAATTTTTTTGTGAAATCTGATTTGTTTTTGCGTAGTCAACGATCACAAATTTTGCAGGATGATAAATTGCACCAGAAGTTATTGCGATGAACGATAATATTGTTGTTTTGACATTTTGGAAGTAACATAAAGGTAATGGCATATTCTCAAAGATGGTTCTGGAAGACATTTTAAATATCCAAAATAAGCAAAACAACAAAATTAATTATGAGGATTCTGTAAGCAAAATTGTACCATCAGCTAATTTGCTCATGTGGTAATACAGATACTTATTTTTTTGTTCTTGTAAGTCATTGTAATCATAAAAATGGTGCAGTGAATATTAAACATTCATCAGTTTCCCTCCTTTAACCTTTAGAATGATAGAAATCTACTGTTGCCATGGTGATTCCCGCCCTTTTCATGGCGTGAAGGGTGTGTCCAAGTTCTGCTGGAATCCTTCAGTTTGTCCTGTCGCCTAGCAACCATGGCAGCACTAAACACAAGCCATAGTAAACGTGGAGCTTGAAATCTTGCTGAGTTTTCTTTTTTTACTTACTTAATCCTTTTTAATTTATTCAATTATTTGTTTAAAGTAATTAGGCAAAAAGTTTATTCAAAAAATGTTTATGAAAATGACATAAACCTAAAAACACAACCTGTGTAAGCTTCAAACTTTCTTTTCTTTCGTGAAAGCAAAAATAACGTGTTTCTTTAGATCAGCCTTGTTTCTGTTTTACTTCATTTCAGCCCTTAGTTTGTGACTCTAGTTTGTATTATTTCATGTGTCTAGTTGTACTTTAGTTAAATTATCTTCCTTTTGTCCTCATTCTTTAGTTTTAGATTTATTTCCCACTCCTCTGCGTACTCTCCGTCGCCCCTGGTGTTTTTGCTCTGCTCTGGCTCCCTGTCTTCTCCTTTAGTTTTTCTAAGTTCTGATAATCATTTTTTCATTAAAACATTCTCCATCTACACCTCTGCCTCTCTACATTCGGGTCCTTCATCAGCCAACCTACATCATGGCAGAATCGTGGGATATTTTTCTCTGTGAAGGAATTTAACAGTGTAGCAATGACAAAACACACCAAATAACAGGTGTGTTCATTGGTTTTCCAATAGGACACCAAATAATTTTGTCTTTACTGAGAATGACACTACCAATAATTTAAGCTTAGAATTGTCAAAGTTTCTTAATTTGAGAAAAACCATCCAGTGATGTAAAAAAGTGTATGTTTTCAAAATTTGTCATTTTCTTTTTCATCTTTATTTAATTTGCAGGTAGTCGGGTGCTTGTGCCCTAAGGGATACAGCGGGGCGTTCTGTGGAAACACAACAAACGCATGTCGGGGCAAGCCGTGTTTCAGAGGGGTGCAGTGCGACCCAAAGTCCGGCCCTGACCAGTTCAGCTGTGGAGACTGTCCTGACAACACCGTCTCCAACGACAAACAGGGATACAAATGCTTTGAGTATGGTCTGTAGTACATGATACATCATCTTTAGATCTCCCAACCTGAGACCCGGTTCCTGTCCTTACCCTGGTTCCCTGGTGTTCCTCCTCAGACATGTGCAGCCCTCCTTTCCCCTTCCCGTGCCACCAGGATGCAGAGTGTCTGTCCACCAAGCTCAGCTACTCCTGCACATGCAAAACTGGCTTCAGTGGAGATGGACACAACTGCACAGGTGCTTAATGTCGACCCATTGCACAAGTATTTATACTCAGCTTACTCCATCGCTGTACAACTGCTCAGCTTTCTTTGTCGTCTGATTTGGAAGTGGAATAACAGTTGCAGTCTGTTTTGGTAATTTCTCATATAGTTTCCAGAGGCTGAACACTGAAAAAACACAAAATCTTACAAAGTATTAGTTTAGTTTATATTCAAATATCCTATTACACTTGAAATAAAACTAAACTTAACTTACAGCTAACTTAAATCATAGCTTATTTTACACAAATTAATCAACTTCTGAAGGTGATTTTTTATATTTCGGTTGATCAAAGTGAAACGGACTGACTCGTTTATTGTGTTTTCTTCTATTTGAGTTGATTTGTTTCGGAAAATCCCTGTAATACTCAAACGTTTGCAGTTGCACCGCAATAAGACTGACAGCGTATGCTAATGTTTCCCAGTATTTACATGTAACAGGTGAATTTTTTGTTGCTCTTTGTGTTGCAGACATGGATGAATGTGCAAAGTTCATGCCATGTAAGAATGCCAAGTATGAGTGTGTGAACAAGCGCGGATCTTACGACTGCAAATGCAGATATGAAGATGGATGTGGTACGTACACTGATATTAACGGTAAATTACCAGCAAAAAGGGATTTACTGAATAGACGGCATTGATCATTTGAGAGGATCAGAGATTTTTAAAATAAAACAAATCAGACCTGAACCCATGGAACGTTGTACTTCTGTTTATGGAACAATCTGTTTCGTCTGGGGTTGTTCTGAGTTGTTTTTTCAGGTTCGATTATTCTGATTATCTAGTCTCTTTCTTTGATTAGATCAGTCTTGTTTCTGTTTTACTTCAGTTCAGTCCTTCTTAGTGTTTCCATGTTTGTTTCTTGTCTCTTCCTTGTTACTCTAGGTTAGTTATATTTCTTAGATCTAGTTATTCTTTAGTGTTAAATTCATTTCCTTGCCCCTTGTGCCACTTTCTCTCTCTCTCTGCAACCCTGTCTTAATCTAATCTGATCTAATATAATCTGTTCATTGTTCAGTAATCAGCCTTCCCATTACATATCCAACTCATTCTCAGTTCCTCCTGTTAAATCCAGTTGAATCCTGTTATTTCCCAGCTGTTTTTGCTCTGCTCTGGCTCCCTGTGTTCCCTGAGGTTTTTTTTTCATTTTTTTCATTAAAACGTTCAACATGCTTTCAGGTATTTTCTGCATTTTGGTTCATCCACACAAACTCACAATTCATGACACAATCTGTCTAAAGAAACCAAAGAGATCAATTAAGAAAATCAAGGACTAATGAAGGACATTGGTTCAGTAGAGTGCCGTATCATACATGTTTTTTTCTTTATTATAATCTTTATATGTGCTCATTACCTGTTTTGTGTTTAATATATGGATGATTGACTGATGTTTAGTAGCTTCTGGTATAAGGAATTGACTTTTGAGAAAAATTTTAAACTTTTGAAATTTGGTCTTGTGGTGTCCATACTTTTGTCATGAGGCCCAAAATCATTAAGCTGCAGCGATTTGCCTTCGAGTAAAAATAGGTCAATAATTACGGTTCTAGTTTCTCCAAAATTAAGATGAATTAAAAACATTGATATATGGGAATCTTTTTTTGGATTGTTATTTAACTGTAAAAAAAAAAAAAAAAACAAACAAAAAAAGAGCCAGCTGCGCTTTCTGGCCAGATTTGCTCAATTCTTGAATTAAGGTCTGAGGGCCACAAATGGCCCCCGCATCTCACTTTGGACACCACTCCGATATACTACATAAGATTTTTGTCTTCAAACTACTCATTTTCATTCCAATTTTGTTTGTCAATATATGACAAGAACATTTTAAACTCCAGAATGAAATAAATATTTATTCAGTAGTTTATTTTGATTCAAAGAAAATAGCTCACAGTCGGAACCGTCTTTGATTTTTGTTTTGTTTCTTATGCAGGTAACTCCACGAATCCTCCAGGTTTGGGCTCCTACCAGCACCTCCATTGCTGCAGCTCTATCTGTCTTACAGAGATGTTTGTAAGTTTTTCTACTTTTGCGTCTGTTCAGGGTACAACATGTTCAATCTGACCATGAGCTGGACAGACGAGAAAACGGACGGACTCAAGCAGGTGTGTGATCAGGCTCTGCCTTCCCCCCATCGCACTGATAGATTCTGCTTGACAGCAAAGTGATGGTTCAGTGTTTTCCTCAGCTGGATGACATCCTGGCCAAAGGTTTCACAAACAAGTTCTACAACATCAGTCAGAAAGCTGCATCCGTCCTGGGCATGGAAGAGTACCGGCTGGCCGTGTCCAGCGACACGCCCCACTGGTACATCCAGGACTACCTGATCAAAGTCAGCAGATACTACGGCATCAACTCGGTGCAAGTTGATGGTAAAATACTTCTGTGCAGCAAAACATAGTAAACAATAGAGCAGAGCTGGGAGGAGCTACTTACATTTATTCAATTACATTTGTTTGACACTTTTAGGAGTACTTTTACTGACTGCTCTGTACATTTTACTTTTACTTGAATAATTTTATTACGAAATATTTCTACTCTTGGTCAAATTTCTGGATTTTCTACCCATTGAATGAAAAACTGTGTTTTAACCGAACACACCTGCAGTTTCTGTTAAAGTTTTAGCAGTTTTTTTACTGAAAGAAACTCATTTAGAAAAAAATTATTTTGCCTGATTTTGTTATTTTTAATCATTTTTTGTAAATTTGGTCTTTAAAATACCAAAATGTCGTCTTAACTTTATATTTTGTTCCGTTTGCTTATGTACCTTTTAAATATTAAATTACTGATAATTTGATCAGTTACTCAGTATTTGAGTTGACTTTTTACCTCATACTTTTTATTTTTACTTGAGTAGAAATATGGTGAAGTACTGATACTCTTACTGGAGAATAATTTTTGGGATTTCTGCACACGTCACTTAAAAAACAAATCGTAAAGTTGCACTGCAAAAACACAAAACATTATCAGGTATTTTTGGTCTAGTTTATAGTGAAATATCTTAGTTTTGTTGTATTTCAGCAGTACTAAGGTATTTGCACTAGAAAATAGGCCAAAAATACTTGATAAGATTTTGATTTGCTGCTTCACTTTGATTCTGTAAACAGATTTAGATGAGTGCAAGGCCAAGGAGGCGGGGTGTGTCTCAGCTGCTGTGTGCACCAACACCTACGGAGGCTACATGTGTGTCTGCAATGGCACTGTTGTGGACGGAGGCCAGTCCTGTATAACTGGTGAGTTTACTGGAAAAAGCAAAACCCGACGACGTCTCAGTGAAACCATCACTAAAAAGTTTGTTCATTTCAGTAATTCAACTCACATTATCCTGGTAAGCAGGTTAATGGAGGAGAGAAAGAGTAGGAGCTTCTTAA
Source organism: Poecilia formosa (assembly GCF_000485575.1). Lineage (NCBI taxonomy): Eukaryota > Metazoa > Chordata > Actinopteri > Cyprinodontiformes > Poeciliidae > Poecilia > Poecilia formosa. The sequence continues at coordinate 258,748 of NW_006800369.1, forward strand.
AGAGACAGAGGCCCAATTTCAAGGCGTCGAATTGAAAAGTCTCTTTTAAGTTATGTTTGATGTATGCAGCATTTTTATAACATCTGAAGGAGACATAATTCCCTGATTCTGCTGTAAAATGGCTCTATGTGCCTGGAAAATACGCATTAGCTTATCCGCTTAAAAAAAACAACTAATTTATGCAGTAATTCATGCAAAAGGAGCCCTGACCAGGTATTAGGGTAACATTATTTATACGTCAACATTTCTGTATTAAAAACCTTTTTTTATTAGTGAATTCAGAGGGAGACCAGTCAACTTTAATTTCTTTTAAATCATGTCAGGTTCATTGGTCTACTTTTATTGGCTTTTCACATTTTCTAAGAGTTTTGTTTTCAGCTGCAAAGTCATCAAAGTAAGAATTATAAATATGATTATAATGCGAGTTTGAATTACATTAACTTTGCCATGCTGTTCTGATTTCACCAATGAAAGAGCTCTCTCTGCATTCATTAAAATAATAGCTGTGGTTTTGACATTGTTTTGTTTTTCTCTCTCAACCAGCCGAGCGATCAGTGAAGTCTGAACCGAATGTGGACCTCATTCTGGGTTTGGTTCTGGGCATCGGCATTCCTCTGCTCCTGCTGCTGCTGCTGGCCGTTCTGCTCTGCCTCTGCTGCTGCAAGAAGACGGTTACTGGAGAGTGAGTAGCATTAGCAGGAAACCGACGTTACAGGTTTTAATTAGGACACAGCATTCGAAGCAGGCTGAAAAAAATGGCTGCTGAGGTGCTTTTAATGTAGGAGAGATTAGGGCCACTGGAAAAAATGATTTCTGAATTTTGACTTTAATCTACTGAGATTAAAAGTTAGAGTTCTTGAAAAAAAAAGTCAAAATTCTGAAAAAAATTTAGAATTCTGAGAAAATAAATGAGGATTCTGAGAAAAAAGTCAAAATTTTTAGGAAAGAAGTCAGAATTATGAAAATAAAAGTTAAAATTCTGACATTTTTTCTCAGTGGGTTTTATTGTCGTCTATATTTTAATGATCATACAGATAAAAAAATGTTAGTTTGACTCCAGTTTATGGGAATCCCAATCTGGAACAATCCCTAATTGTTCTCACTATGCAGACAATAAGAGCAGACTTCAGGCGGTTCAGTCTGCGTTTAGCTGAGTCGCCTCCAAACCTGCATACCGGCAAACATCCTGCAGCCTGATTGGCCCGGAAAGCTGGCAGTAACGGAGCTCTGAATGTCAAACGACTGGGATATTAACTCGGTTTTGGGTGGGTCAGCAGATCCTCGGGGTGAGGGGAGATGAGGTTCATGCAGAGCGTTGGAGAATAAACTGCCGTGAAGACACACAAATTCACGACTGTATTTCAAGGTACAGTAGTGAAATTGGCCGGGCTGGAAACGGTTCTTCTTCCCAGAAACTAGAGGCTGTAAATCCCGTCTGCTGCTGCTGCAGCTCCAGCCTCCTCCCATTTAATTTCTCAGTCGGAGGACAAACTGCCCACTCTATTACTATATTAAACTAAACACTTCCTACTAACAGCCCTGTGCGAGTTATGAAACTTTTATTCCACACAAAACTATTTGAGGAGGCATTGCTTGGTAAAGCAGAGCCATAAAAAGGATCATGGATGGATGGATGGATGGATGGATGGATGGATGGTTGGATAGATGGATGGATGGATGGATGGAAACTGTTTTCTTCCAAGCCGAATAAAATAAAACCACAATTATATGTACTTATAAAAATAGCAAAAGCAGTATAATTAACCTATTTTAGTTTAGTTGAAATGTTTAGCTTAGCTTTAGCTTAGCATGATGTAGCTTATATTGACTTCTTTGTTTCTTATCTGATTTTATTTGAGTCTGTTTTCATCTAGTAGCTCTGGTTTTTAGCTAAAGCTACTTTTTATTTTATCTTAGCTGGACTTTCCGTTACATATTAGCCTGATTATTTCTGTTGATTTTAAGTTTAGCTTAGCTAAATTGCTAAGTGTAATTTGTGACAGTAGCCTGGAGAAAATATTTCATTGGTTTTTTTGGTTATGAGTTATTTATTTCACAGTTAGTTTAATTAAACTGCACTTTGTTTAATTATTTTATCTGTACTTAAATTACCCAAACCTCTTGTGGTTTTCTTATAGAGTCTGTTTCAGCTTAGCTTAGCTTTTCTTTCATTTGGTTTGTTTGGTTTATATTGGTTAAACTAACTTAAACAAAGCTTAATGTTAGTTTTATTAACCTCTTATTATTGCTGTTACTCATCAGCATAGCCTGTTATCTCACACTGCTTTAGTTTAATTAATCTACATTTATTTTAGCATAATTTATTTTATTTTGTTTATGGATGCCTATCTTAAGTTGTCGTAGGTTTTAATTGAAATTTAATGTATAAGTGAACTTTTACGTATAATTGGACACAAATTGTCTGTTAATAAGCAGAGGTTGTGATTATTATGAGTATTTTTGCCTTCTTCAGTTTAAAAGCTCTGCTGGAAAGCCTCTTGTATTTTTTCCAGATGCCGTTGTGTTTTGTAACGTGTCCTTAGCAGCAAAGTGTGCTGCTGTACGTGTGCAGATGTACGGCATCTGGACCAGGTGCTAGTGGGCCGCAGAGACGCCTAATCCCCCTGATGACTGGCCTCCTTTTTCCGCTTTCACTCAAACGCACTCCGAGTCCAACAATGCCGTCTGCGGCAGCGTTGTCGGATCACCTTAGATGAGCAGGCAGAAAAATAAAACCCACAGAAAGAAACACTAATTCTGTTTTACTTTAAAAAAAAAAACAACTAGGGTTCACTCACATTTTCTGAGAAAGCCGTGACTAAAGAACAAAGAATCTGATGATGCCTCTGCAAACAGCGTATGAAGTCATTTCACAAGTTGTGTTGTCTTTGTTTTTAGTTTATCGTGGGATGATTAAGCAGCAGAGTGACTGCGCCTCGTTATCCAGAGGGACATTCTGCACATATTTACACAGAGAGCAGTGGTAATAATGTGTTTTAACTGAAAATAAGAAGCATTCAGATGTGAGCTCCATGTTTTTAATCAGCTTTAGCCCCAGATCTCACTATCTTTCAACTCTCTGGGTATCTAGGCTAGACGAGGCATGAATATGCATGAGTCACTGTTGCTCATCCGAACATTTCCATAAACCATCATAATAATATTATCTGTTGTATGAGAAACAGCAATAAACACAACCAGGACATTCAAACCACATGGAAATATAAGACTTATTATTCAAAGGAGTCGACAGACGACCACAATACAAACAAAACCTTTTTAGCCCAAATTGCAGATATTATTCCCTTAAATTATTCCTGAACTCAGCAGCTCACAGAAAAGTGAATAGCATTCTGTGTTTATGTGATTTAAAGGAAATTACACCATGATAAATGATTTTAAAATTATTATTTTTCCCTGCACAATTCAACCAACTCATCACAGTCAGTTCAGGATAAAAATCTAAGACAAAACTAAACAAAAACAATGTGCATAAACTTAAAGTAAAGCTTGTATGAAGATAATTCTGATTCAATTCCAGGTTTCATTCTTCTGCATTTGCATCAGTTGTAGTTAATCTGAATCACCAGAAACAAAAGATGGCGCTCCTTTTAGGATTTTCCTGCCATTTAGACTCTTAGATCCTTCAGCTGAGCACAGAAACTGTTCAATAGTATCAGTCAGAAGAAGGGTACAAAAAAATGCACAAAGCACTGAATAAAATGTTATTTTTTCTGTAGCTTGTAGCTTCCAGTCCATCTTAGAAAATCTTAGAAAGCAGAACAACACCTTAAACCAGTGGTTCCCAAACTTTTTCTTCTGCGCCCCCCCCAGTGGTCACCTGAAGAGGGCAGTGGACAAGAGACTTAGAAATCTTTTGTAAACTGGAGTAAATAGATTTACCCGAGGCAACATGTGGCAAAAAGATTTAAAGCTGCAGTATGTAACTCTTACAAAAATGTGCTTGTTTCCATATTTGTTAAAACTGTGATCAGACTGCCGTCTCCTCCACCTCCTCCCTGAGCTGTCTAAAGACATGCACAAAAAACAACTGTCAATCAACCTTGTGTACTCGCTGCTTAATGTGCTAATGGCGGAGAAACAACTCACCATTACAGGAAAACTGTTTATCCACCATCAGCTGTGGTCAAGCTAACTAGCTTTAGCATTTGTGAAAGAGTATGTTGTGGTGAATTGGCTGTAGCTTAGCAGATAGCAGGACGGGATGAGCAGTGCCAAAATCAGGGGTGATTGACAGCACTAAGACCTGCCTCTTGACTCTGATTGGTTGTTTCTAGTTAGCACTGGGAGAAGACAAGAGAGCTGCAAACTGGGATAACATTGTTTCAACAAAAAATATTTTTTATTAAAGTTACTGCAGCTTTTAAGCTAAAATTGAATATAAAGATGCTTCAAAACCTTATTTTCCACATATAATTATACTTGTTAAACTAGATTATTGTAGTTTTTGTGTGTGTTTCTTTCTTTCTTTTTTGTTTGTTTTTTTTACATCTTTCACTGTTTGTAATTTAGCTAAATTGACCGGGATACGTGCCACATTAAAGGTGGAAAAGGTTTAGAAATATTTGTTTTACTCCTGGTTCCTGTTGTCTTGCAGCCTCCCCCACCTGATGCCAGACCACATCCAGCAGCAGTACAACCCTCCACCCTTCAACTACGCCGACCCGGCCCTGCAGTACATGAGCCACTGCAGCCCTCGGATCTTAGACAACATCACGCCCCGGCAGCGGCCAAGATAGCAACACCCGCGGCTTAATAACGGCAACACAAGCACTTTCCCTGACATAGTACCAGATAATAACGCTGGGGGTGAATGTTATTTATATTTACTTGAACACCCAGTTGAATCTGCAAAGTTTAATTATTTTCATTTTCTGATCAACAGTTTTCAATTTGTCTGACCCAGCAGAAGCCGCCGATGTCTTGGCAGGAAGTGTTGATTAAAAGTAAAACACTGCAGTGCTCTTTATCTTCCAGTTAGTGGCTAGCCAGCAGTAGCATCTGTCAGAGTATCAGGTGTCAGATTCACATAGGATATATGATTTTAATCTACGGGGATCATTATTCCAATACACCAGTCCACAAAAAGGTGCTACCGTTTTCTGGAAACCATTCATACAAAGTTGAGTTTCAAACTCTTGAGTTATTATTTGTAGCTAAATTGCATCCTAGTTCATTTTCCATATCAGAGTGTTAGCTGGAAGCTGTACCGCAAGTAAAAAAACATGTAGATATATTGTAAAATATTAATAAAAAATGTTCCATTCAAGAAAATGTAACTGTGGAAATCATTTCAAGAACAAACTGCTGATGCAGCGTTGAATTAATGCTGGAAATTAATTCAATATTAATGCTAGGAGAAATGTTTCTTCCTGGAAGCTGATGAGCAGCAAAGAGATTACACTAAATATTTATCCTTTCAGCCTTAATTAATAATCTTTAAATAATCAAGGCAAACGTAAATAAGTTTGTTCACATTAAATATAAAAGTAATAAATCTGAAGAACTCAAAGATATTTAAATCCAAGATGTTATGAGGCCTATTAAACAGAAAACTAGCTTATTTATTTCATGCAAAACTTGCACACAAATGTGAAAGTATTCTTAGCTTATTCATGAATTATGCATACCACAGTAGTGACCTTCATAATTATTGATATCCTCCTTATAAAAAGTCTTAAATTAATTTTGATTGCAGTAGTATAATCTCAAACTAAAAATGTAATAAAAAGCCAATCAATTATCTGGCGTCAGCAGTTTGCACATCTCCTCTTCAGTTGATGTCACTTTTGTTTTGTTTTTGTTTTGCTAGGTTTCAGACTTGAGGTGTTCATGGAAGAACGTTGATTTTGTATCAGGTGATGAATTGTTTCAGTGTGGATTTGATGTCCTGGACATTTTTGCTGAAAGACCCATAAAAAACCAATTTTCATCTTTTCCTGGTAGTTTTCATATTGAAAACATCTTGGTAATTACAAAAACAATTCATCATAACATTCCTTAGGAAGATAAGACATCCCCATAGCATCACAGATTCTCCACTGTACTTTAACATAAATAAAAACTGGAGATGAAGATCTATGGTATAGAGTATTTCTAGCCAAAAAAAAGCACAATCTAATCGTAAAATCCTAGTTGTTTAGAATTTTCTTTAACTCAAAAATCGATCAACATATTTGGTATATTTGCTAGATGACTTTCATGATGGCATAACAAAACATAATGTTGCTTGTTTCATGTATTGTTTTTATGATGTAAAGCAACTTTAAACTGCCTTGTTGCTTAAATACGCTCTACAAATAAACGTTACTTGACCTGAAACCTGCCATGCTTGATTAATGTAGTCTTCTCTCACTCAAGATAAGGCTATGGTTAGCTAACATAACCCTTAGGTAGACCAGATTCTGCTAGCTAACCTAGCTAACGGCCACTTCACAATCTGTTCCGGAAGCACAATCCGTGATTCTCTTTAAATCGCAATAATATTTTTACAGTAACTTAGAAAAAAAAACAAAAAGTACTCTCCCTGGAAGTATTTCTTTAGCACATGGGCTTATTAGATGATGGTAGAGATCGGCTTCCGAAACAGATCGTGGCAGGCATTAACCGTTAGGCTAGGTTAGCTAACCTAAACCGAGCCAGACGTAGCTAACGGTTTTTTTTTTTATATTTTGAAGAAATAACATTACATAGAAGATCTTCAACATAGTGAGGAATATCAGAATGCAATAATATAAAATAACCACAAACTTGCAATCCAGAAAGTAAAATAGAGTAAAAAAAAAAAAAGTTAAATATACATAATGGGTACCTTTCAGTCTGTACAAATACTATTAATTAAGTGCCAAAATACATTCAAATACTTATAATGGTCTGTTACAGCTATTTTTTTAAAAGTATAACATAGGAATCTGCTAATGAGATAAAGTTAAATTTCTGAAGAAGAGTTATTGTCTTTAAGGCATCACGTTTTTAAGTCAATTTCTTTAAAATTATTAAATGAGGGGGATTTTTTTCACTCCATTTACTCTTGTGGACACAATATTTTACTAGGTTTATATTTAGATTTACTATACATTTCATCCGAAGAAAAACCTGAATTGTTAAAGATGAGCAACCTACCTAACGGTTAGCTAAGGTTAGCAAGAATAGATTACTAGCTGACGTAGTCTGATCAGAATATTCGATTTAAAATGCTTGGCAGGACTTATTTGTGACAATAGCTGCAAATGATAAACTGCTTGTGATGTACACATTTTGTTTGAACTGAGAAAGTATTACTAGTTGCCATAATTTTTTAATCCTCAGCACCATTCTGTTCAGGTCTGCTCCAGCATCCTGCAGTTCCTTGTCTGGTCAGCAGGTGTCACCGCTGAGTCGCTCTGTTGCTCTCTTGAGGAAGATCAATTAGACTTGTTTATGAGTGGGGTTTCAGCAGAGACTCAGCACTCTCGCAGCCTCCGGCCCCACGAGCAAGCGCACACATCTAACGAGGCACCTGCTCTCTGCAGCCTTGATCTGAAGTGGCCACAGCATGCGGCGAGCCTGCTGACCCCTGCAGAATGAGATCATCCGAGAGGGGCGCGGGGAGCGCGGCGGCCCTGCAGGTCCCTGCCTCTGCAGAGACAGACGCTCCGGCTGAGGTCAAGGACTGGAGAGCTGGATCTATCTTTTCTTTACTGTTGCTTACTAAATTGTGTATTTTGCATACAAGTAGCACGACCCTTCCTCTATTTCTGTTGCTGTAGTTAAAGCTGCAGCATGTAGCTTTTATACAAAGAAAATGCTATTTTTAGAAAATGGTTAAAACTGTCACCATGTCATGACAGACAGTTAATTTGTGCTGCTATTGATGTATGAGAAAATCACAGCTCTTAACCAAAAAACAACCAATCAGAGCCAGGAGGAGGGTCTAAGCGCTGTCAATCAACCTTGTGAGATGTGCTAATGGTGGAGAAACAACAAACAGATCATCTGGAAAAAATCGAGCTACTCTGCCTTCTCCCAGTGCTAACTAGAAACAACCAATCAGAGCCAGGAGGCAGGTCTTAGCGCTGTCAATCATGCCTGTGTGCGACTGATCCATTACGATACAGCTTCTTGTCCTTAATGCTAAAGCTAGTTAGCATGTCAACTGATGACAGCAGATAAATGTGTTTTTTCTGTAATGCACTGCAAAAACACAAAATCTTATCTGGTAATTATGATCTAGTTTCTAGTACAAATATATTAGTACACTTGAAAAAAGACAAAACTAACTTACAAGTAACTTTTCAGCCAGATATTGTAGCTTGTTTTATGTCAATAATTCCTTAATATTAATGAAAAAGTACTAGTTCCATTGGGAGTTTATTTAACTTGTAACACCACATTTATTCATGTTACTTGTAAGTTAGTTTTGTCTTATGTCAAATGTACTAAGATATTTGCACTAGAAACTGGACCAAAAATTCATAGTGAGATTTTGTGTTTTTGTAGTGAGGTGAGTTGTTTCTCCACCATTAGCACATTTAACAGCATACTTACAAGCTAAACATCCACCATCACTGGTGGACATGCCAACTAGCCTTAGCATTCAGGACAGGCTCTGTTGACAGAGTGAAGCTGTATCATAGCAGAGAGATCATCTGTTGTCAGTCATACAGAAACAGACATGATTGACAGCGCTAAGACCCGCCTCCTGGCTCTAGTTGGTTGTTTCTAGTTAGCACTGGGAGATCGATTTTTTCCATAGATTATCTGACTCATTCGACATATTCTACAAATATGTTTTTATAAAAGTTACATACTGTGACTTTAAGGACTGTTTGTGTAAACGAGAAAGTTTCTGGTGACACCTGTGAGTCCTTTAGTGTTCAGCGAGAATGAAATCACCGTCAGATTTCTGGAAGCTTCCTAGAAGCAGCTGAAGGCTGCAGTGTTTGAACTCCTGCTCCTCTCTGACTGCAGCAGACAAGCTGGAGGCAAGCCAATGAGGGAAAGGGAGAGCAGGCGAGAAGGACAGCGTTGGATGGTTGGAGAGAGCGACAGAAAGAGAGAGAAAGAGAGACAGAGAGAAGTGAAAAGAGGGAAAGCAAAGAGCAACAGCAGGGACTCTGTTTTTTCAGACAGAAATAATAGAGACACGTGCAGGTTTAGCAACACTTGATGACTTTCTGGCAGACCAGCAAACAGAAACACATTTGTTAGAAAGGAATGCTCAGCTGTATATCCATTTCGTCATAACATGATTGAAAGGGGCTGGGAACTGCAGCAGACGAAAATCCTCTTATCTGATTTAAAGCCATTAATCTTTTCTTAATTTTGGAATTCAAGTTATTTTCTCAGGGACAGGTAGGCCAGCCACATCCTACTGTTGGACTCTGTGTGGCTAATGGTCTTATTGCATGCTGTAAAAAAGCCATACTGCTGACTGGGTACGGTTTGCTGCAGGTCATAAAGTTTTTCCATTGGCCAGGAAGCAATGCTGCTTGTTCTGAACTCCTGTCATTATCTGGTCAGAGGTTGAGTGAGGAAATAAGTATTAAAACACTTTGTTTTCTTGCTATGCACAACCTAATCTGCACATAAGCACAAACATTCAGTTGTGAAATAAAGTGGAACGCCACAGGGAATGATTATTGGACATGTTTACGGAAGTTTGTTCAGTTCATAGTCCACATAAGTCCGAACACCGTAAGTGATACGCGCAATCTTAGTAGGCAAACACAGCCAATGCATAGTGGTCCCATGGCTTCGAGACCAACAAAAATAAAATATGTAGAAACTCTTGACCAATGTGCAAGAAAAAGATACATAAACAAAATGGCTGCTGTAATGCTGTAAGAGACAGAGAAGGAAAATAAGTCAGAAAAGCAGCCTCCGATCGCATACTACGATATGCGATCTAGTGAATATGAATATTACAACATGAAGGAGCTTCACCTGAAATCCATGTATGCATCCAATCCAATGTTTAAATGGGTTTGTAAACTGTTTACATGAAAAGCACGTGTCTGGTGATTGGCAAAGTAAGTACGAGTAGCAACAAACACATAAGCTGTCCATTTTAGCTAGCAGATTAAAGCTACATTAGCTAAGCTAATTTTGCTAATTCGGCAGTAAGTACTACAGCAAATACCACTCATATTTATCTTAGTATTACATAGAGGTGGGTAGAGGACTCAGAAATTGTGATCAAGTAAAAGTTGTACTTATATTGTTCATAAGTTATGTAAGAACAAGGCAAGATTTAGTTATAAGCTTGTGGCTTGTTCATTGTTGTCATAGCAACTCCATAGCAACTGCCTGCCAAGATGGCTGTCAGTTGGAAAGTTCACGGAAGTGTGAAGTCACATGAAAGCTATGTACATTTTATATATGAAGAAAACTTCAAGACACCCATTACATCGGATCGGTCAGTTTGAAAACAATGTTTTCAAATCTCTAAGGATTTTGGGAATCTTTTATCCACTTTTATTCTCAGCTGTTCTCACTGTAGCTGGATTCAAGCTGTGTGACTGCCTGGGCTAAGACTCTGCCACTGCAACTTTTGGATGCATCCCTGCCCCAACACACCTGAGTCAGATGAATGGTTAATGACCAGGTCTTTGCAGAACTTGCTAACAAGCCAAGGAGGGAATTCAGCCTTTAGTTCAGGTGTGTTGGAGCAGGAATGCATCCAAAAAGTTGCTGGAGAGTGAAACTTGGAGACTGGATTTGCCTTTCTCTGAATAAAAAAGAGATTTTCCTTGGCTTTCTTTGAGATTATCCATCCATCCATCCATCCATCCATCCATCCATCCATCCATCCATCCATCCATCCATCCATCCATCCATCCATCCTCCCACCAGTTGTAGCAGCATGATGCTTCCACCACCAAACTTCACTGTTGGTATATTGTTTTATGGTTAGTGTGCAGTGCAATTTTTATCCTACGCTTGTATAACCTAACTATATTCTCTCAGTATTTAATTGGTTCATCCAGATATTCTTTTCCTCCAGGACTTTAAACATGTTCAAACATGCTTTTCCTTCAGCAGTGGAGTCTTGCGCAATGAGTACCATTGTCTGACTGCGATGACTCACTGTTTTCATGGAATAAACTATTCCAGGTATCTGCAGAGGAAGAATTTCTTGACTTCTCTGTCAGAAAGTTTGAGAGAAACACCTGTTAATGACTGGTTTATGTTGAAATAATGCTATTTTTTGTCTTCTAAATCAATACTCAATATTGTTTAAAAACAAATCTGTAGTAAATCTGTAATTAATGACATTGTTGTAGCTAATATTTATGTTTTTTTCATGTTTTCCTTTTTCTTCACTGTCATTACACTTTACCACAGACTTTACATTTATAGAGAAAATTGTTTTGATTCCTTCCTCAGCAGGGATTACCTTGGTTCATCTCACTACCCTGATTAGAAGCATATTTACTGGAAAAAGCAATGACGTGTTCAATACCTATTTTTATGTGGATGAGCACAGCTCCTCCCCCTTAGATCAATCAAATACGCCCTGGAAAGCAAACACATGCAGGGCTCCATGTGCGCTCTGAAACAATGCAAAGGTCTTTTCACTTCTAGCCTGACATGCTCAGGAAAACAGGCAGCAGCCATTGTCTCCCGTGAAAACCGATCCCCTCACCAGCCAGGTGCATTACAAACCCCTCATTCATTAGTAACGCTGACTCTGTATTTCAGTTACACAGGCAAACTTCTTCTCATATTTGTCACCAGGACTTAATCTCCCTAAGCAAACACAAACATTTACATTTTTGATTTGTTTTTGCTTGTAATCTGCTTTATTTCCATCTGAAAACGTGGATTAGCATCACAACATCCATATTCTGTTCCAGGCTGCAGAAAATTAGCTAACCTTTTAATTTCCTGTGAAGGAAATAATGCCACTTATGGGAGTTATTCATTCCCACTGTTGCCATGTGCTTGCCAAAAAGGAGGAATTGCTGGAAAGTTAGTTACTCGATGCAGGCGTTTCAGCTTACTTACGCTGCAAAAACACAAACATTTACCAAGTAATTTAGGTCTACAGTGCACTTGAAATAATAAAAAAATAATTTATAAATTAGGGATTGCAGAGGCGAATTAGCATATGCTTTAATCTGGTGTAGCGCATCAAATGGTGACCTTTATGTTTGAGTTGTACATTGTCCCTTTTAAACAAAGTTTATTACAATTAGAAAACTTTTTAGCAAGATAAAAGAGTTTGTTTTAAGTCAATAATTCCTTAGTATTGATAATAAAGGCAGATTATTTCACTTATAACATGGGAAAAATGTCTTATTATGAGTGAAATAATCTGCCAATGGAACTAGTAATTTCTCATCTATATTAAGGAATTATTGACTGTAAATAAGCTCCTATATCTCGCTGAAAAGTTATTTGTAAGTTAGTTTTGTCTTGTTTCAAGTGTACTAAAATATTTGCACTAGAAACTAAACCAAGAATATTTGGTAAAATGTTGTGTTACTATTTATATTTTGAGTTTGACTGCATTTCATAATAACTGGGATTGAAGTCTAACACATCTGAATGTGGTTGGTTTGATTTTATTATAAATTTCTGCCTTCAGATAATATATATTTTTTAGTGAATTGGCACTAGATAGAAGAAAAGGAAATGAAAAGTGGAAATCCAGGAAGTAACTTCAACCTTGCCTCTGCTAAGCTAAGTGACCTTTGAACCCTGCGGCACAGAAACTAAAACTGGTGATTATAAATGCGGTCTGGGCGCCGCCTGATAAGCATGTATTATGTGGGACAGCTAATATTCACAGAGCTGATAAGGAGGAAATAAAGTCAGCAGAGGTGTACACGAATCAATGCAAGAATAAATTATTACATTGGCATAAAAATTACACCCAACATTAATAATACAAATACTACAACGTAATAAATGCTGTACTGGATGTTACGTCATACACATTGGGTTTGAGTTTTATTGACAATTACGTAAAGACTCATAGGTTTCCCTTTGGACCAGTTTTTATTGACCTTGATGGTAAAACAACCTCTTCTAAATTCAGAGACGTAACAACTTTTTTAAAAACCAGGATCTAAAAATATTTAAATCTTTGAAAGAAAAGTTTCTGTTTTTATTTGGTTGAATGGGAGAACTAAATGACTGAAGTTTGGTTTTCAGGAACATGCAGATTTGAGTTCAGCTTCTATGCACCACAAATCTGCATAGAAGATTTGATATATATCAAACTTATTTTGATATATATATATATATATATATATATATATTTTACAGTTTTCTGTTTTGCAGAAAACTGCAAAACAGCTGAAACACTGAGTTCCTTTCATTAAAGACTAAAAACCCCACTTGTCTAGAGTTACTTTTGAACCATAATTAATGAAACATTGACCAATATATTTGATGTTGACACTTCACAAATGTCATGTTTATTGGTTTATTGTGTGGCGTCTTCTATGTGTTTGCATGTTTGGGTTTTTATGATGTTTGAACTACTTTGTTATTAAAATGCAAGGCAATCAAATAAACTTGATTGGTTGAGTTAATATGATATCAAAATGAACCAATTGGGAACATCAATATGGGAAAGGACATAAGACAATTTTCACCTGTTTGAAAGACTAGAACCAAGAGGTAAGCATGGATGTCCAAGCAAATTCACCCCAAACTCAGATTGTGGAACAGTCGGAGAAATATTAAATAATGTGAACATGTTTGAATTGCTTAGAAAGGTTCAATCAATCAATCAAGTTTATCTGTATAACACATTTCAGTAACAAGGAGGTTCAAAGTGCCTTACGTCATAAAAACACTAAAATAAAGTCATAAAAACAGCATGCAGTCACCAGTTGAGAAACCAGTAACAAACATTACATTTTGTCAAGTGCCAAATTATCAATACACATCAAATATGTTGGCCAATATTCCAGTGATTATTGGTCTACAGCAACTCTAAACAGGTGGGGTTTTAGCCTTGATTTAAAGAAACTCAAGTTTGTTCCAGATTTGTAGTGCATAGAAGCTTGACATGAAGAAGGAACATTTTTATCTAAAGACAAACAGCAGGACAACTTGGATTTGACTAGACCATAAAAACACCAACGTACTTTGGTGAAATAATGGTGGTGGAGGGGTTGTGATCTGGGGTTGTTTTACAGTCATTACCTTGACCACAAACCACCCAATGTGGGTTTTCTAAGGCTAAATGGCTTAAAAAAAGAATCAAAGTGTAATAGCCTAGTCAAAGTCCTGACCTGATTGAAATGGTCAACGTTGGACCAAAATTCCTCCTCTACAATGTGATTGGAAGAAATATGTGGATTAAGTGTTGTATATTATGAAACTTTGCCTGTATTTTAGTGTTTCTGGGGTATTTTCAGGGATCTAAAGGTGAATTCACACACCTCCAGGTACAGTCATTTGCACATGCAACAGCTTATCTGGTCCTTGTGACAGATTTAGGCTTTTGTGCCGCCACCTCAGGAATTACATAATTTATATACTGACATAAATCCCTGCAGCACCAAAACAAATTTAAAAGAAAAACAGGACTCTAATTTGCTCCAGATTTTGACAGAACCACTTTGGATGGAAAGTCAGTTTTCATATCTGTGTATAAACTATGAGCTTTCCACATGTTCTGCACCTTGTATTTGATTTAAAATAACTTTATGTCCTTCTGCATCCTTCTGGATATCAGATCCCATCCACATGGAGCAGCACAATTAGGCCCAGAAATCTGCTGCAACCCCTGTTAAAGTTGCAGTTACTCATAAAAAATAATGCACAACACAAGCAATCAAAAACTGGAAACCCTTCAGCTCTGACACTGCACAAGTTTTGAAGTGATTAAAAAAGTTTTTTTCTGAACTCTGTCAGTAACTTTACAAAAACAAAAACATGAACACAATACAAATATAGCAAATACATTTAGAAAGCTGTAATAGATGACAATTAAAAGTGGAAAAAGAAAGCTACTGGTGGCTAAAAACAGGAAAATCTTCCTGAGGCTGGAAAACTATGCAACAAGCTTGTCTGGTGCGCCTCTATGGCACTGACTGGATGTCTGTGGACAAGATGCAGCGGCAGCGCAGACCATGGGAGTGACGCATTGCAGGTACAAACGGACCAATCAGAGAGCGCGATTTCTTTCCGCGACGTTTTGTGCCTAACCACTTAATAGCAGAAAGTATTCATGCGCTGATATTTAGTGCACCGCCGAAACGCGCGGTGACGTCGGGTATCTACATAAACGCTTCTCCAGAAACAGTACTTTTATAATTAAGGTGTATTTTCATTTACCTTTGTATAAAACGCTGTTGTAAAATGCGATTTTCTAATAATGGAGCAACTGGAGATAGAGGAAGTTGGCGGAGTGATACCGAAGAGAAGGAGGGGTTTAGGACAGCCGTTAAAGGCGAGTCCAGTAGTCTTCGTCTCAGTGTGCTCGCAGGGCTGCTCGGTTCTAGTGACAGCGGGTTGCGGAGATTCTTTTAGGGTTTTTTTAAGCGGAGTTTGTGGTGAAGTCGCTGCTGCACCTACGCTGAGATGGTAAGAACAATTACTTTATGCATTTAATTTTGGTTGTAGCACTTAATGTAACGTTTACAGAGCGTTATTAAGCTGAAACATAGCGTTATTACTGTATTTATTTTTATTTTAACGCATCTTCCTTATAACAGGCGTGCAGTGCTGTCAAACAATTAGTTGAATGTAACTAGTTTTATAAGCCGATCCGTTGGTTAAAACGCAAGATTGCAATGTTTGAGCATCATGGGCGTTGTTTGCTTCTCAATGCTGCTTAAGTCTAAACTGTATCTCTGAAACGCTCATATTGTTCGATTTAATGACTAAGAAAAAAAATCATCCGCACTTCTGCTTATATTCTGTCTCCTTTTACATGTATTGAGTATTTTATTTCGTCGTTTGAGTTAGATCTGTGGCTGAGCCGGCACATAACGGTTGCTAACCAGTTGTAGCTCTTCCGAGCTAGCATTTACCGCCAAATAATTACCCGTTTATTGTCTGGCGTGAATGAATGGTCGAAACGCCTCCAACATCTGGGGTAATGTGCCGAGCAACGTTTCCCATTAGAGCCGCTTCCTGTTATATAATTATCGAAAAGAATGAAGGGGGGAACTGCTTCCCTTTTGAGCAGTTTTTTTTTGTTACAGCAGCCTGCGCAGCAAGCTACACCCACCATCTTTAGAGCTTTATGGGATGTTATTAGCATCACTATGATTTTATAATGTTGAATTGCAGTTTAACTCTGGATGGTTTTGACCTTATTCAGCTCTTAAATTAAGAAGTAATGGCTAGATTTAATCAGCCCTAGTTAAAATCTAAATTGATTAGTGATCAATGTTGAGGAAGAGCTAATTAATGTCCTATAAATGCATTGAAACAGTCTCTTTTTTCATCTTGACTACACTTTTTATTATTTTGTCTGGTTGTGATTTTTACCTGTGTAAGTAATGCATAATTCAGATATTGGTCCAACCTAGTGCTGTCCAACTACTCCAAAAGCGTTTTAAATGCATTTTTAACATATTAAAAGTTTTAAGCTACTGCAAATGGGAGAAAAACCCGCCTCCTTTTCAAAAACGACAGGAATCTTGCATTTAAACTACATATTTAGACATGCTAGCTATTGGATAATATAATTTGGGTCATCTTGTGTGGCATTTAAAGTGATATTGTTAGTTTTGTTTCTAAATGCATAATAAAAGCTTCACTAATCTAAGTAGTTTAGATTTTCTCTGAAGTTGCAGATCCTGGAAACTAAAAAAGCCTTTTGTGTTTCTGGTTCAGCCAGTTGAGATTGTGTTAATGGTTTCATTTCTGTTTTTCTAGGCTGACCAACTTACAGAAGAGCAAATTGCTGGTAAGACATGGCCTCATTGATCTCCTTCCTTCCTCATAACCGGCTACAGCGGCCTCCGTTAAGGACTTGTTGTCTCGTGCGGTGGATTTACACTTTTGCCTTTTAAGGCATTCCACAAGGCAGCGTGCCGGTCATAAAACTGGAATGAAAGAAACTGCTGTTACTTTGTGTTAGTGGATTGCTCAAGGACTCCCTTGCTGAGAACTTTGCATTTTCATGGCCGCTGCGTTGTATATGATGTAATCTGGAGGAGCTGTGAGGTGTTGTCACTCAGCTTTACATGCTGAGTACTTTACCCTGGGTGTGCTGGCCTTTATGAACGCAGCATTTAGGGTTTATTGTATGTGTGATATGCTGACCTGGGACTTGGATGTTGTAAATTATGAGTGGGACATCTTCCTGCTAACTGCTTGCATTTATTCATTGAGTCATGGTTATAATGTTAGTGATCTGCATTCTCTGTTGGATGGATTGCATAAAATTTTGCAGTGTTAGTTGTTGTATCAAGCAGCAATCCTTTGAAGTTCTTTGTTATCAGTAAACATAATTTTATTGTTGTGCTTATAGTTTATGACTCCAGCCTTTTATTTCCCGTTGGCCTCATCTTTACGTGTGTCGTTGTTTCTGGTCCCTCATGTCTCGGTACCGTCAGTGACATCCTGACAGTACCCTGATGCTGGGTCTCGTGATTGCTGTTTTAACCAGAAACTCCTCCAGTTGGAAGTGTAAACATCACCGCCCAGACGGTCCGCTCACGACTTGACCCCATAGCGTTCACAATCACTGCTGCTGTAAGGCTGAAAGGATTCCTTCACCCAAGGTGTTTCCTTTCCTGTCACCAGAGTTCAAGGAGGCCTTCTCGCTCTTCGACAAGGATGGAGATGGCACCATCACCACTAAAGAGCTGGGCACCGTCATGCGCTCTCTGGGCCAGAACCCCACGGAGGCCGAGCTGCAGGACATGATAAATGAAGTCGATGCAGACGGTGAGAATCGCTGTTTTTCTTAAAAACAAAGTTTCCAACTGTTAACAGCTGTTCCCGTAACGCTCCTGTTTTCTGTCTGCGGATCAGGAAACGGAACGATAGACTTCCCAGAATTCCTCACCATGATGGCCAGGAAGATGAAGGACACAGACAGCGAGGAGGAGATCCGAGAAGCATTCCGTGTCTTTGATAAGGTTTGTGTTTGGAGTCCATTTTCATGTAATCTAATGCAAGTTTACCCTAATTTCACACTGTAACTGGAAGACATTTTAAATATGCAAAATAAAACAAACAACAAAATTAGTTCTGAAGTCTCTAAACAAAATTATCCTTAAAAAAAGAAAAAAAAAGCTTGTTGAGACCAGACTGAAGTCTTTTATCATCCAGTTCCTGGCATAAAGGGAAGCGATAAATCATGAAAATGGAAATTATTTTTGTTTTGATTAATTGTGACAGGCCTAGTTGATTAAAAAAAACAAACAAACAAAAAAAAAACTAAGTTTCTGCCTGACCTGATTTCCAGGATGGAAACGGCTACATCAGTGCTGCTGAGCTGCGCCACGTGATGACAAACCTGGGAGAGAAGCTAACCGATGAGGAAGTGGACGAGATGATCAGAGAAGCAGACATCGATGGAGACGGTCAGGTCAACTATGAAGGTTGGTAGTTAGAATCTCAATCAACCTTTTAGTGTCTTCCAGTGAAACAGGATGACGAGCTACAACTCTCCTCTTCCTCCCGCAGAGTTCGTACAAATGATGACGGCGAAGTGAAGGCCTTGTACAGATTTCTATATAAATTTGCCTTTTTTTCTTTGTGTAATTTATCTGTAAAATCTTAATAGCCCCATTCGTCCCTGCCCCCTACTGCTGTCCAAAGGAACTGCATGTAAACTGCATAGGCTCTTGTCCCCATGTCCCTTTCTTTTGCTGTCATGGTGTTTTGGAGTGACGGAATGGCGCCCCCTGGAGGCCTCTGGGAGCCGGAGAACTTAGGATCTTCTGTCAAGTGAGCTCGGGGTCCCTCCATACCTGGCAACGTTGGAAACCTGTCACCTGGTTGTCGCTTGGCAACACTGTTGGCATGGAAGCAATGTAGAGGAGTCTAAACTCTGCATGGACTATGGACAAAGTATATAAGGAAATCTCTCAGCATTGCACTACTGCAAAAAAATGACACGGGTGTATCTCCTTGGTACTCGTACAAACTCTTTTGTATCTGCTGTTCTATATTGGAAAATGACTAATCTTAACATGCTTTTTAATGTTTTACTCACTACTTTTACTTTCCTTTCTTTTTCTTTATTTTTCTTTATGCATGGCCGCTGGTCATGCCTCAAATAATCCATTCCAAGTTGTATATTTTTGTTTTCCAATAAAATTTACAATCTACCCATATTTGAAACCTGTCTTGTTTTTGCGGTTTTAAAATGAAACATTGAGTTTGTTTACCCTGTAATTGCTGTTTTTGTATGAGGACAGAACACTCCAATTTATAAGATTTTATTTTTTTCTTTTATAAAATGTTTAAACCCTCCCCTGTTATTCTAAAAAGCACTTAGGAGCATCAGCCAATGCCTCTTAATGTATTGAGCTCAAATTGGATTTGTTTAGAAATTTCTGGACCTAATATATGCTTGGTGCAAACTGGCGCGGTCATCAGTCCGCCAGCCGAGTCCCTGCTCCTCCTGGTACTGTCAAAGATGGCTGCCTTATGTTTATCTTGACCTTTGCCCCAGTTTGAGGTGCAGGTGAGAAGTGCACATCAGAAAACAATGTAAATAGAGCTGTTCCTGTTGGCTTTCTTTTTTTCTGAGTTTGTTACAGTAGCTTGCAGAGATACTGAAGTTGTTTGATGAAATAAAGCTCTATTGTAGACCTCTCTTCTGTCTGTTTTTTTATTTCAGCTTTATTTTCAGCTTTATGTATCTAAAATGTCTTAAATGTAACTTGTGTGTACATAGATTTTTTTTTTTTTTTACATATTTGAAACTCACCATGTCTTCGGTTTGGTATGAAAAATCCAAGCTGTCTTCTCCTGGTGCTATCGAGAAGCAACCAATCAGAACCAGGAGGCAGGGCTGTCATGCATTGTTACAGCTAGCGTAGCCTGTTGTGAGTGCTAAAGCCAGTTAGCACAGCCACCAATGTCGGTGGATAAACGGTTTTCCTGTAACAGTAAGTTGTTTTTCTGCCATTAGCACAATTAGGAGGGTGTACATGAATTTGACAACGCCAAGACCCGCCGCCTGGAGCTGATTGGTTGATTTTGGTCGGGAGCAGTACATGTATTCAGATGACAATAGTAGCTCAGAGCATAAAGATCAATCATTTCACAGATTAAGTTCTGAGGCTTTGAATGCTTGCCTCTCAGAATATCAGTCAGGATCCAAACGGTAAAATTAGCATTTCAAAATGATTTCCAGTTTTGCAAAGATACCAGCAGGCTTGTTTTTTCCACTCAGCTTTGGACTAGGGTACTTGGTGACTACAGGTATGAAGAAGATCTTTGATTATTACCTCCCTGGAAATGATTTGGAGAGCAGTAACTCAGGCTGAGAGCAGCTTCTTGGAAAACAATATTTACTCTTCCCAAGGAAGAAACTGTCCCAGACGGAAGAGGAGAAAGTTTTATCTGAAGTTAAAACGATTGCTTTGACTTCTGAGATGACTGCGCTCTCATCTATGGAAGAGAGCACAGTCTTTGAGAAAAGCGGAAATATTGTTCCAAGAGAAACTGACCTGGTGGGGAAAGTTTTTGCAGAGGAGGAGAAAGTTTTCTTAGAAATTAAAGTGATTGCTTTGACTCCAGAGAAGCCTCAGGTCTCATCTTACAGTGAGACCACAGTTTTTGGGAACAGTGGAAAAAATGTTCTCAAAGAAAAATCTTTCCCAGATGGGAAAGTTTCCTCTGAAGTCCCAAATATTACTTTGATGAACAAAAAATCGCAAAACTGTAACTAGGAAGAGAGCACAGTCTTTGAGAACAATTTTCCCTCTCAACCCAAAGTAAAAACTTTCCTGGAAGGGAAAGTTTGTTCAGAGGAGGAGAAAACTTCCCCAGAGTTATTTTTGAGCAAGGTATCAGCAGTTGGTGACATAACAGCCTTTGCTGTTATGTCACCATAACGCCATTGATGGTATTGCCATTGACAACACCATCAATGGCAGGTGTTGGCTAAAACAACATCGCTAAACTGTTTGTTGCCAGCAAATATGATGGTTTCTCCTGCCAAAGCTGTTCGTCCTGCCTCTGCAACTTGTCCTGTCCCTCCTGCCAAAGCTGTTCGTCCTGCCACTGCCACTTATTCTGCCCCTCTTGCCACTGCTGCTTGACCTTCCACTGCCGCTCATCCTGCCACTCCAGCCACTTCTGCTCGTCCTACCCCTCTGGCCACTGATGCTTGTCCTGCCACTGCCACTTGTTCTGACCCTCCTGTCACTGCTGCTTGACCTTCCACTGCCACTCGTCCTGCCTCTCCCGCCACTTCTGTTTGTCCTACCCCTCTGGCCACTGCCACTTGTCCTGCCACTGCCACTTGTTCTGACCCTCCTGTCACTGCTGCTTGACCTTCCACTGCCACTCGTCCTGCCTCTCCCGCCACTTCTGTTTGTCCTACCCCTCTGGCCACTGCCACTTGTCCTGCCACTGCCACTTGTTCTGACCCTCCTGTCACT
>NW_006800369.1:281383-290091 GCF_000485575.1 Poecilia formosa
CTGAACCAAGAACTACAGAAGAACAAACATGAAAACCTCTGAAGAATACACTGAGCACAACTTCCATCTTTATGAAATATAAAGAAAAATGGAGTAGTGCTAGATTTTAGCGGTTGCAGGATTTCTTTTTTGTCTTTGATAAAAGACCATGAGCCATTTCTCCTGCTAGCAGGTTTGTTTTGGTTGTATTTACCCAGAATGCCTTGCGCTGTAGTCCACTTTCTGTTTTTGGAGTGTTCTCCAATCCGCTTAGCATTCAAAGCCCACCAGAGTTCACTTCAACAGAACCAAGACCGAGGTTTGAAGGTGGATCAGAGTTTGAGTGCACATTCACACCTCCTGAAATTACCTGGACTTTCTAGGCAAATGATCTAGAGTTTGATTAAAGTGAACCAAACAAAGCTGGTGTGAAGCTTGTTCTTGGTAAACTTTGGTTAAACATGTCTGGTATTGATCTACAACAGGGGTGAGCAATCCAGGTCCTCGAGGGCCGGTGTCCTCCAACTCTTAGATGTCTTCTTGGTCCAGTTTTTGTTTTAATCAGACCACAGAGCATGTCTAAAAAAAATATGGTGTTCCTATGGGTTAAAAGATTGCTGGGATTTGCTTGAAATAATGTTTTACAACAAAGAACATATTTGTCCTCACAATATATCCCCATTTCCAATGATTTTGAAGACTAAGTGACTTCCACTGACGGTGTATCTTAATGCTGGCCTCCTATTGTGTCTTAGTCTAAGTTAAAACAGTCAAGGAATCTAAATTTAGCCCTGCACCAGGCCAGCTTGTTGAAAAATTAATCTATGGCTGAGGTGCTGCTATAGTAACAGTCTCAGTCATAATGGTGGTCAGGTATCACTGGATTTCCTCTTAAAGCAGATAGTGGACGTAACTAAAGAAAACATAGTGTTGTCTGAACTCACTATGAAGGTAATGCCATGTGAGGGAGTGGTAGGAGCTGGTCAGAGGTCTGAGCTTGGTTAACTGGGCAAAGTGTCCACATTTTTTACATGCCAAACACATTTGAAGTTACACCTATGACGGCATATGAGGGCCATTGTAGATAGGAAAAAGTTCTGAGATTAACCTCAAAACTCAGAAACTTTGAGATTAGTCTCAGACATTTTTAAAAAAAACTGTGAATTTCTGACTTTCAAAAATCAAAAAAATTTAGACTTTTGAATCAGAAAATTTCCAAAGGCTGAACATTTTCGATTCTTGAAACTATGACATTTCCAAGTTTTATCTAGAAGATTTCTAAAATTATTTTCCAAATTTCTGAGTTCCAGGAAGAAGCTATTTAGTTTACAAACTAAACTAAACTTCAAGCTCAGCATATCCCTAAACATTTAGCTTACTCACTAATTATTTAAGTTGCTAGCTAAATCGCGCTAGCTAAAACTTTAGCTTGATAGAATATGTAGCTTGCTGACTAAATATTTAGGTTACCAGCTAAATCTTTAGCTCTTGATTAAATATTTAACTTCAAACTAAATATTTAGTTAATATTGAAATTAGCTTGCCGATAAGTGGAAGTAGAAATTCAAAAAAAAGTTGGGTTTTGAATATTTTAGCAATGTTGTATGAAAAAAATTGTGATCAGATGACTGTATCTCACCTTCCAAGTCTCATTTTTTTAGTTTATGCTGGTAGATCCTGGTTTCAGGCTTGTGACTGGCAAAACATTTGGGCCTTAACAACGTCTTGGAGTGTTTTTGTGAAAATGATTCTTATGTAAATACAGAAATGTAGTGCCATTGCTATGACTATAACTTGAACTATGTACCTTGATCAGATAGGAGTAAATGACTTATTATTGGCAGCAAACATGTCATGTGGGTCAGGGGTGAATCACAGGATGAACATGTGGAAAAATGTCTCCTCCCTGCTGTTAAATATGGTAGAGAATCTATCAGTGTAGAGAAATTATGCAACAAAATCTGGTGGAATATCCTCCTCTGTATCTCCCCACCTTGTGAAATATGTTAAACGTAGACATTGTCATGTAGCTTTTGTGTTTTTATTATAGGGCCTCATGTTAAGGGTTAAAGTTGGTAGTTTAGAACAGAACAGTTTAGTTTTATTGGGAAAATTGCTGTGCAACAACATACATATTGTTTGAACAACAGCATTTACACAATATGTATTAATCAATTAAAAGGAAATGTTGTTAATCCCATTTTATGGTTGTAATTAGCTTATATTTCAGTTTTATTTATTGGTTTTGGTTGTCATTCTTTATTTTGTTTATTTCTTCCAGTTCCAGTGCGAAGCGTTCTTTAAAAAAATAAAAATTCAAAGGTGTGGCAGAAGGCGAACTTGCAGTATTATTCCATCATCAATATGTTACTTGAAACCCCCCCCCCCAAAAAACACCATTATCGTTTTTCGCAATGGTTACTGGGACAATGTATTGTCCAGTAAGAACCCGGGATGTTCTGGAAACCGAAGCCTGGCGATGTAACGTGGCAGCCAAAACAAACAGAGCTGCAGATTAAACAATGCATGCTAAGGCTGTCATATATATTCATATTTATATGTATGTAACAGGGTTTTATTTCAACAATATTATAGATGTGAAGTTTGTCAAAATTTGTTTATGTATTCTATGAATTTATTTTGTTTAGTCAAGTTGTTTCTCCAGACATGTATTGGCGTTTTGAGCTCTGCTCTGCTACACTTGGCAGTTGGTGGTTACCACAGCAACCAGTAACTGACGGCTCCTCCCCCTTTTCCTGTTGCCATTGGTAACGAAGTATTAGAATCACCTCTGCCTTTTCATACAAGTATTACATTTTAACATATGTTTCAGAAAAATGGAATAAAATAGTTTTTCATGAGTAATCTTGCTATGTTTTGTAAACGTTTTTAACTGTTAACATTATTAATGTTGTCCATTTTAGCTATGTTTAATTTAACAACTGTTAACTGCTGCTAACTGCTCATTGGGAGTTATTGCTTTTTAGTTTGTTTTGTGTTATTTTATTTCTGTATAGGGGCAGGAGTTGTTGGACTGATGTTAACCAACAACTTGATTTCCTCTTTTTTTAGAATAAATAAATGAACCTGAATGTTCATTGTTCGTAAACATGGAGTAAACACTTGTTTATCTTTATTCCTTGCGAAGGCACAGTAACACTTCGCCATGTGACAGCAGTGAAGCTTTTAGCACATAAAGCGTCTCTTTAACTCTCAGTCAGCTCATGAATCATGGCTTGATCGCTGAACCCTTCCCTCTCGTCTCCAACATGGAGGAGTAATCACCAACCTGCTCTCTTTCTACCTTCCTTTCTCTCTCCTCCCGTTGTTGAGCTTTTCCTTTCTCTGTCCTTTTCTTGTGCAGCGACCTGATGTTTCGCTCGACTGTGCAGCAGATCAGCTTTCTCCCTTTACAGTATCTGGTCACCAAGATCGGTTATTAAGACCATTCAGTCTTTCCATCGCTCAGAAAAGCCTTCATTACAATCTACTTTCAATAGGTTTTGATTACAAGCTATGACCTAACGTGGATCTGCCATGCATTCGAGCAGGTTATGACAACCGCAGGGGTCAGAGAAAACCGATCCTACAGGCTGCCTGATTGTATCGCTTCCCCACTTGAGGGCCTATTATGGCGCTGTGCTGGTTGACCAGTCAGCTTTGGCTCGTGTTGCAGAGTGTTGCAGCCTTAGCCTGGTGTCTAAGCTGGTAGCCGATGGATATCTGAGCTGCGCTGGCAGCTGCTGAGTGTTGAGAGAGAAGGAAGGGTGCTAAGAAACCCCGAGGGTGCTATTACTGCAGAGCTGAGAGCAGTTTTCTGTTTAGCTGCGTCGTTGCGACATGAGGGATTTTTTTTTTTGGTCAAAGGTTAAGCAGCCAAACAAATCCCACAGTGTGGTTAAGTGAAAGTGTTGCTAATTGACACTTCGGCCTGATGGAAACGGCTCACATTAAGGTGTTTAATAGCTCCTGCTCAGAAATGTAAATCTTTCAGCTGCCACAGCAGGCATACAAATTAATAACAATTGTTTGTACACTGCAAATACATAGAATCTTACCAAGTTTTGGTCTAATAATATCTGGTGCAAATATCTTAGTTAGCTAGATACAAGACAAAGCTAACTTAAAAGTAACTTTTCAGCAAGATATAGAGGCTTGATTTAAGTAAATAATTCCTTAATATTGATTAAAAAAAAAAATACTAGTTCCATTGGCAGATCATTTAATTTATATTTAACAGACATTTTCCCCATGTTATAATGGATCTGAAAATAGAATTAGTACTTTTTCATCAATGTTGAGGAATTATCTTCCTAATAAGTTACTTTTAAGTAACTAAACCACAATTACATGTAAGATTTTGTTTTTGCAGTGTATTTTGGGGTGAATTTTCATTCCTCCTTTTTTTTTTCCATCAAGTCTCTTTAATAGAGCATTATCTGATAATTGTCTACTTTTGCATGCTGATAATTAGCCACTTTTACATGCTGCTAAGTAGCTAGTTTAACATGCTATTAATTAGCTGCTTTAGCTTATGTACATTCTGGAAATGAGCTATTTTAGCATGATGATAAATAGTGTACTTTAGCAAGCTGACAAGCCATTGTAAAATGCTGATAACTGGCTTCTTTAGCATTCTGATAAATAGCTTCTTTAGCATGCTAAGTAGCTTCTTTAGCATGCTGATAATTGACTATTTTAGCATGCTGATAAGCTAAAGTGAAATGCGAAAATACCCGACCTTCTGTTAATTACACATTACGGTTGTCTAAACTAAAAAACAAGGATCTGACAAACAAAATACAGGTCAAAGTTCAAAAAGCTCAGATGGAAGGAGCATGTTCCAGCTACCCGTCCCACTCAGGAGAACATTTCCACATGCTGTCCCACAGTGGAAAATTAGGCCAGGTGCTTCGGCTTGAGCACACTGTCAAAGAGGCTCAAGGATTTTACCACCAACTCCCCTGAAGCCACCTGCATTATCACCTGTGGGAGCAGGTGGGACAGGTGCAGCAGGAGCTGGTGGCTGGGATCAAATGGCACATAGCGGTACCAGTCGACCCTCTGAGCGACAGTGCGGAGGAGAAAAACATCGTCCTGTCTCTTTCGGTTAAAATCAGAGAACAACTGGAAATGAAAAGCTGGTCCTGTGTTCAGGGACAGAGGAGGAGGGCGGAGGAGGGGCAGTGCTATTTCTGCTTGGCCCTCCGCTGGTGATGACCAGTATGTGTGTTAGTGGGTGAGAGGAAAGGAGAAGTGAAAGACAAAGACAGAGATGGAGAGAGACTTTTGAAAGGCCTATAGCAACACACCTGCTAGCCAAAACGGTGAAACACGAACATAAAATGTAAAAAATACAACTTCTATACTGTGTGCCATTCACAATCATACAGTTGTTTGTCGTATGTTAGGTTTGGATATCTTCAAATACATTTATGCTGTCAGGGCCTTGTTTTTTAGTTTAGATACCAGTAACGTGATTATCAAATGATCGAACATTTTTCACATTTCACATCAACCTATCAGCATGATAACGTGATTTTCAGCATTCATTACTATAAAAACAAAGAGAGAAAAACTGAAACAAGGTGGTGGCGCCGTCATGCTACTACTTTTAAATCAGCAGGAATCTAACCCAAAAATATTTGGTAAAACTGGAAAGTTACTGGTTAGAAATGCTTTCCATCCAGTCAGACTGGTTTCCATCCAGTTCAGCTGAATCATTTTTAGTTTTTCATGTGCAGGCTGGCTGAATGTCATGAATGTCACTTTTGACTTCATTTGGTCAAAGGTTAAGCAGCCTGCGCGTTTCACTCATCTATCATTTCTTCTTCACCACTTTGCTCTTTGTGTCAGTCAATCATCTAAAATCCCAACAAAATAGATTGAAATTTGCAGTTGTAGCAAGAGTTCAAGGGTTATGAATACTTTAGCGAGGCACTAAGTAGGTGGAGGTGGAAGGATAAAGGAAAGGATCAATCAACCTGGAGCTGTTTTCTTGCACTGCAAAAATGCAAAATCTTATTTTTGTCTAGTTTCTAGGGCAAATAACTCAGTACACTTTAAATAAGACAAAACTAACTTACAATAGCTTTTCAGCACAATTTAGGACAATAATTCCTTAAAGGTTACTTATATGCTTCCTTGAACAGGTTAGAATGGGTCTACGGGCTATAGAAAACATGTTCATTACATTTTTACCCCCAAATCATTCTTAGATAATGAGATTTTAGTCTAGTCAGCTGTTTTAGGGCGTCTTGTCACTTTAAATCCAAATAATCTGCTGCTGCTCACCCCCCCCTCCAAACTCAACATTTACACTCACAGGTGAAAACGGCGGCAAATAGATACGCAATATTTAACCATACACCTTTGAAAAGCAGAAGTAGAACCTCCTTTACAATCAACAAGAATGGAGCAAGAGGTTTCTGGATGATAAGTCAACAACAAAACTCTTGTCTTTTCCAGCAGCCATTGTACAGCGTGTACAGCTGACCAAACATGCTGGAGCTCAGCTTGGGTTGCTAGGTAAGAGTCTGGGTTTTGCTAGGTAACGGGCAGTGCCTGCTGATTT
This sequence comes from Poecilia formosa, assembly GCF_000485575.1. NCBI lineage: Eukaryota > Metazoa > Chordata > Actinopteri > Cyprinodontiformes > Poeciliidae > Poecilia > Poecilia formosa. Next base: position 287,937 of record NW_006800369.1, read on the forward strand.
GTAGGCTTCCTTTGACAGGAAAGAGGATAATTAGAGAAGGGGGAAGACATGCGACAAAGGTCGTCAGTCTGGGAAACTAGTAATTTTTTAAATTGATATTAAGGAATTATTTACCTAAAACAAGCTTCTACGACTTGGTGAAAAGTTACTTGTAAGTTAGTTTTGTCTTATTTAAAGTGTACTAAGATATTTGCCCATGTGCTTTTGCAGTGTGTGTGTGTGTGTGTGCGTTTGTTTGTAATACTTTGTGGGGACGATTTTCCTGACATATGCTACGTTGTGGGGACCAATTGCTCCTCGTGGGGACCGAAGCCTGGTCCCCACAAGGGGAAACCCTGTTTTTGGGTCAGGGGTCAGAGTTAGGACTAAGGTGTGAATTGAGTTTTGGATAGGGTTAGGGTTAGGTATGTAATGGTTAGGGTTAGGAAAAGGGGTAAAGGTAAGGTTTAGGCTGTAGAAATGAATGGAAGTCAATGGAAAGTCCCCACAAAGATAGCCACGCAAACATGTGTGTGTGTATGTGGGTGTGTGTGCGTGTGTGTTTGGCACGATGACTGGCAGCCAAACTGTCCTGGAAGGCAGTGATCCCAGCCCGTAGTCTGATTTCACACAAGTGTAATCCCAGATCACCAGCTCTTTTCATGCATTCTGTCCGCTAACCGAATGCATAAGAAGAGGGAAGAGCCTTTTATTACTTGGTCCAGGGTCTATCAGCACGCTCGCGAGGGATTTTGTGGTTTGCCACCAACATAATCAGCTGCTTTCGTTGTGCACAAATTGCTTTGGTGACGCCAGCCAGGGAAGCAGAAGGATCTTATCTGCTACAAAGGGTACTTCATTCCACTTAACTGCATGTTCTTGGTAATGCTCCCTTCCCTCTTCGTCTTTCCCTCTTTGTTGGCAGCCGGGCCGCTCTGCCTTCCTACTATCTCGGCCCTGCTATGCACTCAGGAGGAGGAATGCTGTTCAGCCATGCGTCACATGCACATAGCTTAACGCGGCATGCTGCTGCACCCTCAGATAACACATTCAGCATGAGGAGGCCAAGGCAGTGGCACACAATAAAACAGCTATTCTTATCGCTACCTACTTCAGATGCCTAGCACTTTGTGGTGATGAAACAAAACCAGGGCGGACAACAATGCCGGAAAGAGGAGATTGGAATCATCGCCGTACAATTGGGGACAAATGAAACGCTTCCTGTCATTAGAGTCGAGCGTTTATTCAGTGAGCAGGCCTGCTTCATCCTCACAGCTAGCAAAGCGATGCCCAAGAGCAGAAGAATTTTGTGTCGTGGCCAATTTAACAGTTGTTGAGGGAGTGAGGGTTATATTCATCCCTTCTCTGTTTGCCCGGACTATCAGATCGTATGCAAGGATTAAAGCCCACTCCATCAGGCTTTACTTGAGTGCTTTATTGATTACAGAGGATAAAACAATAACGCCTCTGGTAATAAAGCAATGGCTTTGTTTCTTTTTTTTCAATGAATGTTATTAACAGATAACAGAAAACGAGTGGAATGAAGAAATTTTAGGCCTCATTAGATTTGTTGCACCTGGAGTGTCTATTGCTTTAAAGCTGCAGTACTTCATTTTTATTAAAAAAATATGTTTTTACATATTTGTTGAAATTATCATTATGTTATGTGAAAAACTGACCTCCTGTAGGTACGCTACGATGCTAGTTCATCATAACATAGACTGCCACGAATGCTAATGCTAGTTAGCATGACCACTGATGATTGGTTTTCCTGGAGCATTAAGTTAGTTTAGCACATTTAGCAGCATTGATTGCCAGTGTAGCAGGAAGAAGCCTGCCCCAATATTCAGAACACCTGGGCCCCTAATCATCTCATGATTGTTGGAGAGTATAAAGGGAGACTATCTCACCTGGTTGCTTATGCTGGCATTTGGTCACACGGTGTTGGGAAGGTCGCTTGGAAAGCATGCAGGTCTTAAGCTCTAACATCAGTAAGTAATGTTTCTCCTTCTACATAAGACCTACAAATTCAGAGTTTGATTTGAATTGTTTAAATCTAGAAACCACTGGAAGTCTCCTGCTTGGTACTGGGGTGTGGCTGTAATTCACCCTCCCCAGTGCAGTTTTCACATAAAACGAGTATGTATTGTTTTATTGCACCTATACAGCTCCATAA
>NW_006800369.1:290342-333242 GCF_000485575.1 Poecilia formosa
TTAGTTTAGCACATTTAGCAGCATTGATTGCCAGCGCTAACTTCAGACCCCTTTTGAAAGCTCCTAAAACTTTATTTGTTCAAATATAACTTTATATGCATCAATAAGCAAAGTTGAAGCTGTCTTAGAAGTTAACATCTACAGTCTTCCCTCCTTTTCAGAGGACAGCCAATCAGTGCCAAGGAAAATAATTGGAACTCCTGGATTGGTTGTCTTGAAAACATCAGCCAATAGATGTCAAGTATCATTGCGCCTTTGTATTTTAGCTTCCCAAGCTGCATTTTCTCTAGGAAATTTTAGATATGAATAGGTGAATTTTCTGTGAATTATTTGCAGCTATGATTCACATAAAAATCTGCGACTAGGTGAATACAAATGGGCGTTGATCCCATGTAATCTGTTTACCTTTCTCTTTAGTGCTAATATGCTAGTTCCATGCTAGTTTTACACAAATATATAGAATCAAACCAAAAATATACAACCATTTCAACTTAATTTCACAATAATTGATGGATGTCATGTTTATGTACAACTGTATGGCTAAAATATAGTCAGACATTTTGCTGAAATGTCCTTTTAAATTTATATTGTGTGTTGTGGTCAGTGAGCAAATGGCAAAAGGTTTGTTATGATATCTAATCAAAACATTGTTTAATCAGAAAATTAACCCAGTACCAGAGGCAGATTATTTCACTCATACTATAGAAGAAACGTCTTATTATAAGTGAAATAATTTGCAAGTGGAACAATAACTTAAAAAAAAATCTATATTCAATAATTATTTACTTAAAGCAAGCGCCTATATCTTGCTGAAAAGTAACTTGTAAGTTTGGTTTGTCTTATTTCAAGTATACTAAGATATTTGCACTAGAAACTAGACCAAAAAGTAAGATTTGGTGTTTTTGCAGAGCAGCCAACATGAGGATTTTTCATTCGTCATTTACTACGTTAACTTTGTGTGAATAGAGGTTTTCCCTAAATGGAGAAAACAGTTAAATTCTCTTAATTTCTGTAATTGCTGACACTTTGAAGCTCATAAAGGTTCAACAAGAAGCTGTGAAGCAGATTTAGATGTTAGTTGGTGGTTGTGTTGAAAGCAAAAGCTCTCAGTAACCTAAGTGTCTCAGTCTCCAGTCAGAGCTCTTATTCCCTCCACAGTCCAGGCCTGATCTGGGATAGATGCCTCATACCAAGGACTTAACACCGCCCGCCAACCCCAGCTCTCTTGTTCTCAATTAAGCTCCCCTTTGTAGGCGCGCATGGTTTCAAATAGCCACACCACAAATAGATGTTTTTGATTTAAATTACACAAAATTCACCTTTCGCATATTTTTGTACCTCCATTTGGGTCTCGACTGCTTCTGAAAATAAATGTTTTCTGGTGTTCTTAGAATTGAGACGTTTCAGAAACCTCCAGATTGTTGAATCACATTCCATGGGCACTTTGTCGTTGCCTAGCAACCCCAGCCAAGAGCAGCCCCATCACCTAGCAACCCCAGCGGAACTCCACCAGCATTGGCAGCTGGATTCTCCACATTTTTAGTCACATTTATTTGAAGCTATTTTTGTAACATGCAGCTTTTTTATAGCAGATTCAGATTCACAAACAGTAATAAGCTATTTAAAATACAAAATGATATAAAAAGAAGAATAAAAGAAAAACAGGGGAAGACAGAATAAAAATAAGTGCAAAACTGTGGAACTTTAAAAAATAGAAAGTCATAATGTCACTTGACTGTGCTAAAAAATGGTACAAATTTAATGCAAAGCACTGAGAAAGATCCATAATAAAATGCCAAATGCCTTCAGGAAATAGTCATGGTTGCACAAATATTTTAGTTTTATTTTGTTGTGACTTTTTGTCTAATTCAGTTAGTTTTAGTTTGTTTTTAGAGTGTGCCTGCAAGATTTTATTAGTTATTGTTAGTTAAATATTTAGTTTTTATTAGTTGTTGTAGTAGTTTTAGTTCTTTCATACTTTGGTTAATTTTTAGTTGCTGAATTCAAAAAGTTCAAAGTATTGAATTGTGATTGTGGGTAATTGAAATACATTTTTAAAAAATGTTTTCAATTATTTTTGAACAACCAGCTGACTGGTGTTTTCTACCAACTTTTCCTGTTGCCATTTTGTGGTCTACAGTAATTCCCGCCTCCGTACCGTAATTTGCCGACAGCTGATGTCACTTTGGGAAAAAAGGCTAATAAGTAGATTCATAAACACGAAAACTAAGGCTATTATATTGATCATTTCAGCATGATTTAGTTTTATAAACACGTAACATAGTTCCAGTTAGTTATAGTTTTTCCCCCATTAATTACTATTTTTATTGATTTCAGTCAATCAGTTTTTGTTTTTTCATTAGATTTACTTAACAATGCTAACCTTGGTAGCATTGAAAATTTTCAACTTGGACCATGGATAGAGCTTCCTAAAGCTTCAACCTGAACCCAACTGAAAATGTATGAATTATTTTTAAAAGCAGAGCTCATCCCAACCAATTTAAATTAATTACATTCTCCCAGGACAACTGGTCCAGGTTGGTTGGTACTCAGTCAAAAACCGGTTGATGTTTTCAGTTCTTGTGGTGGGTTTGTGGTGTCAGCATATCCAAATTAAAGCTTTCATCCAAAACCTGAGATGTCTTGAAAACATCGCCGCTCATCTCCACAGACCAACTGTGAGGGTGGCTGAGTCATTTAGCTTCGGTGAGAGACTAGCGGTGTGACCAGGTATCTCTTTACTCCTTCAGCCGACGACAGACCCACTGCAACAACATTCCACTTCTAATAAATGACAGTTAAAAGTTTAATCAGCTCCAGAGGCGCCTGTTAGCGAACAACAGGGTCATTGTCTGGGTGGCTAATGGTGCTGGCACCACAGCAGAGTGTGTGTGGATGGAAACCAAGAAAGCTGGAGGCTATCAGGTGAGTCTGGAGTGACTGATGGAGGCCGAGCTGCTGTTTACGCTGGTCGCTTGTGGATAAACACCAGAATACTTCAAATGTTTACCTGGAAATTTGTTACTTCCGTACTTTTGTGTTGTGTTAGCTTATGTTATGAAGCCCTAAAGGTGATTTCACCTGGTTTTGTTAGGGTTAGAGCTACTTCAGACTTCATTTAAATGTTGCTACAAATCAAAAATATGTAGATTTAAAAAGCCTTAGCTTCTGTTTAAAACACTGGTATCAAACTCATTTTTATTCTGGGACACATCACAGCCAATTTTTTTCTAGCAATTTTTTGATTTTTGAACTTTTTTCTAGAAGATTTCTAATCACAAAATTTGTCAAATGTTCTACTTTTAAAAATCCCAAGTTTTTGCTAGAAAATTTTAGAGATTAATATCAAAATTTCTCTCTTTTTTTGTGTGCAAATTTTAAACCAAAAAAACAAAACCACTAGGTATTCCATTAGACTTACTTGATAGCAATTAAGAGTCACATTTTTGCTAATCATTTTGGGATGTTTTACTGATTAATTTGCTAATGCTAAGTGTTAGCCTTAGCAGAGCTAGCGCAGTGACACATTGTGTATTATTTGGGCTGGAACTTGTCACATCTGGCAACCCTCAACATGTTTCCAGACGCTGTGAAAACTATTATTATCAAACAAAACCTATATGCACCGTTTCAGTCTCTTAACATTTTCTTAAAGAGCCATCTCTGGATTACGGCTCCAGATTGAATTAGGCTAAAACTCTGATGTTTAGACACCAGGAACATTGTACTGAATGCTTTTATGACTGCATCTGGGAACATGTTTAGCAAGGAATTACAGTGCAGTAATGCTGCAATCATCACAACCTCTTTCACCTTGGGGATAAACTATGCATGTGGCCGCTCTCATTTCATTTCTAAATGAGATTACTGGACACATTTGATCCTCATAACCTCTCTCACACCCCTCACCCATCTCTGACTCCAGGGCAGTGTTTTGACAGCCACGGTTTAGTATTTCTTTCTTGGTGTCCAACTTTAACCTGCCTGTGCCCTCTGTGCCCCTTCCTGTTTGAAAAGTTACACAAAAATCAACAGAAATATTTTGGTTTATCATACAGAAAAAAATGTGTCATATTTTCTCCATTTATTCATACATTTCCAAACTAAATATTTAATTTTCAAGCTAAAAATTAATTTACATATTCAACATTTAGTTCCAAATAATTTTTTATTATTTTTTTTTTTAAAGAAGTGTTTTATTTTCAAACTACATACTTAGTATGGATCTACATATTTAGTTTGATAACTAAATATATAGCAATCAGCTTAAATATTTAGTTAGTAGGCTAGGACACCAACTAAATATTTAGTTAGCTTACCATTTATAAGCTATTTTATTTGTAAACTAAATATGTTTTTTCCAATTAAATGCCTAGCTTGGACCTAAATACTTTGTCTGCTAACTAAATATTTAACTAGCAAGATAAATATTTAGTTCACAGGCTACTGTGCTAAATATATGTTTAGTCTGCAAACTAAATATTTAGCTTGGACTTACATTTTTATTTGCTAACGATATACATAGATGACAATTTAAATATCTTGTTAGTAGGTTAGCATGCCAACTAAATATTTAATTCACAAATTAAATATTTAGCTTGCTATTTAATTTGGAAGCTATTTTGTTTGTAAACGAAATACATTTTTTTTCCAATTAAATGTTTAGTTATATATTTATAGAAAATTAAATATTTGGTATAGGCTACTGTGCTAAACACTTAGCTTCACAAGTGTTCAATGTGTAAGCTAAATATTTAATTTGTTTACTAAATATTTAGTTCCAAATAAAGTACTTATTTTTCAAGCTAAAAATTTATTTTTAAAACTAAATATTGAGATTGGACCTAAATATATAGCTAACAAGTTAAATAGTTAGCAGGCTGACTAAACTAAATATTTAGCTTACTAAGTTTTTAATTTGCAAGCTAAATATTTGGCTTGTAAAGCAGACATTAAGTTCCAAAGTTTTTCCTTCTGTTTGTATTTTATATCTAAATTACCTTAAATTTCAGAATGTAAAGAGTGATATCCATATGTTAAAATATATTAGGAAACACACTGAGAGTAAGTGTGTGAATCTGGGGTTTCATAAATTCAGGATTTTAACATTTATACACATAATGTTGTATAAGAAATAGGAAAAAAAGAAAATAAACATATGAATGCTCTGACATCACAATGACGCAAACACAAAGAGTACAGTCTGAGGCATGTAAGCGGGCATGTAAATAAATCTTCATCTGCAGGCTGTCAATCCCCAGTTAATCTGTCCTGACTGCATTTAAACATGAGCACAACATGTTGAATGGTGCCCTGTAATGCAACACATTTTAACCCTTTATACTAAAAAACACATTTATAAACTGCCCTGTTGTATATCTACATGAGAAAATCAAAAATTTGACCAAATTATTGAAGGACACCGATTCTTTTGATTACCTGCACATTATTTTATGGTGTAATTGTGTTAGTAATGCTGTGTATGTAACTTTTATTAATTTTTTTTTAACATATTTCTTATGCACCAAATTACCAATCAGAGTCAGGAGGAGGATTTCAGCACTGTCAAACATCCTCATGCAGGCTACTTGTTGCTAAATGTACTTCTGAAACTTACTGTTACAGAAGAACTGTTTATTCATTGTCTTTGGTAGCTATGGTAACTAGCTTTAGCATCCACAACAGGCTCTGCTGTCTTTATCAGAGAGAAAACGCCACACACAGAGTGATTGACAGCGCTAAAGCCCGCCTCCTGGCTCTGATTGGTTGTTTCTTGTTGGAACTGGGAGAAAGCAAAGGAGATTTACTTTTCACAGATTATCTGTCTCTTCAACTGTAACAACATGGTGACAGTTTCAACAAATATGTAAAAAAATAATGTTTTATAAAAGTTACTTACTGCAGCTTTAATGTACAGCATATTCTTCCCGTTGCTCTTTAGCTAGTTTCAGCATATGAACTGCTCTGCACTTAGATGCTGTTTATATTCTTGAACATATGATGAGCAGAAAGTTTTGCTATGAAACTGTTTCACATTTTAATCTTTCTGTTTATATTTCTGGGGTTTTCCACATTGCACGTGTGAAAAATTGTAGTTAATTTTACCTTTTTTTCACACTGCATGGTGAATGTTACTGTAAATCAAGATGATGGCCCTGACCAAGAGACTATCATTAGCATTTCAGTTAGCTGTAGCTTTTTAGCCAACTGTAGCTCCTAAGCATTTGTTTAGCTTTGTAAACAGTTTAGCACAAATTTGTGGTTCTCTTTGCATGGGATTTTTGCTTTGACAGAAAGTTTTCACTCCTACAGTTTTTCTATTTGCGTTTTCCAGGCTTTTGCTTTATTTTTCTGCTTCTGTTTAATTCTTACATTTCCTGCAGTTAACTTTAAATGCTTCTGCAGTTTTCACTAAAAACATTCAGCTTACAGCATTCTCACTGTATGTTGTAAGAAATGCAATTTTTTCTTGATTTATTTGTTTATTTTGGATATTTAAAACGGAGTTCCCTGCGACAGACTGGCGACCTGTCCAGGATGTACCCCGCCTCTCGCCCGGAACGTTAGCTGGAGATAGGCACCAGCACCCCTCCCGACCCCACTGAGGGACAAGGGTGTTCAGAAAATGGATGGATGAAAACGGAGTTCCAGCATGAAATGTTCATTAAAATTTAAAGTTTATTGATCTTTGTAAATGCGTTCTTGCATTATTATACGACTATTGTGTTGCTTGAAAATGGTTGCAAAACAAAAATATTATCGCGATAACTTCCAGCAAAATTTATCATGACAGATCTTACTCTAGTTTTTCGAGTATGCAACTGGAGTTTATTGGTAACGAGAGTCAACTGCAAATCCACATTTCCAGATTTGTAACCTTGTAGATTAATTATTCTACTTCACAGTTATGCACAACAACGGGAAATGTTTTAGAAATTCACAATATTGAGCTGAATCAATTCTAATCTCATCGATTTGGTGCAAACTAAGACGAGTGTCTCCAAATTTGTCAACAGGGGTTTGCAGGCTGGCCCCTTCTCTCCGCCACTGTGTGTATATTTGTGCACGTGTGAGCACACAGTGTAATATTTCACTCTCCCCCCTCCGGGATTAGACCATTCATCTCTCGAAGCCCCGGCGTAGGTGTCTCACATAGTGCTAATGAGGAGAGGATGGAACAAGAGAGAGCCTGTGAGTCAGGAGGGAAGGAAGTAAAAATAGATTTTTCTCTCTCTCTCCTTTTGGACAGCAGAGACAGCAATCAATTACAAAAAAAGAAAAAAGTATTGATGAATGGGGAAGTTTTATTCCTGGAGTGATGGGCGCAGTTTGTTTTATTTTTCTCTTTGCATAAAATAAATTAATTTACAACCAGACATTGATTACAGCCGACACCCAACAGACCCAGAGTCTGCATCGCTGCATGACGGCGGCGGTGGCGTTATTGGCCTCCTCTGCCTGTATGCGTGTTGTTGAGCAGAGCGGATATCTCCCTGCTTTCCCCAGTTATTCAAACAAGAGGCTGGTTGCTAGGTAACCAAGCCACATCACATCACATCAGCGAGCGACGCAGACCAACAGAGAGGTGGAGGCAGAAGATTGTGCTTGCAGGATTACATAAGTCAGCAGCCCCAGTCGCTTCGCTCGCGAAAGTGGCATCCGCTAGTCAGAGGCGACAAGGCGGGTGAAGACGGAGCGTTTATTTAAAAAAACAGAAAAGAATGTGAAGCGTCTGATTGAGCTACGTAGCTTGAACGTAGCTCAAATCATTTTGGAAATATTAAACCAAGGCTTTAAATGCTTAAAGAAGAAAATACATTTTTTCCTCACTTTAGATACATCAAACTGAACTTTTAACCCATTTAGATGAGTCAGAACAACTGTTTTTAGGAGCATCTTCATTTATTTACATTTTCAATATATTTACATAAAACAGCTGAAAAAGTGTCTTCTTCCATTTAACTGATCAGAAAATGTGAGTTTTTGCATACAGGAATCAAAACAATCATTAATGTTCAGATAAGGACCAACAGGAACTCTGTTAAAAATAATGCTCATTATTTATGACCAGAAACATGATCAGTTTAGAGTTAAGTACATAGGAGATGCATGCAAAACATCAGAAGATTCATTTGCATAAATCCTCCATTTCACACATTTTACAAATAACCAACAATGATATCCAATAAGAAAAAAAGATAATTTATAATTAATAGTGCAAAGAATGCTCAGATGTTGATTTGAAAAAGAAAAAAGAAAATCGATCTATAGGAAAGTGACAAAATTATAAACAATTTACAGACATAAATAAATTAATTTCTCTTCCAAGGATATTAGTTACTTTCAACATGTGGTTGTTGTTTTGGTCAGTGTGAACAAAAAGCTTTGCAAATGCTTTACAAGTCAACGCTTTACATAAATCTGCTGAAATACACCTGCAGTTCAACCAATAATATCCAATAGCAGAAGATCAATCATTGTGATTTGATCTGCAGTGTTTTCTCAAAATGCTAAAATGTTGCTGTGTCAGGTTTTGTGAGCTGAAGTATTATTTCATAAATATGTCTGAAATGATTATGTAAACTGTAGTGATGCTGCTGATTGTAAAAAATATAATTTCATTTTGATTCTTAAGCTAACAAATCATAAAAAGTCATATGAAGCTACACCCAGCTGAAAGTTAGCTTAGCTTAGTTTAACAAGAAGCTAGCTAGACAACAGACAAAATCTTTCTTTTTAAATGTTATATTATATCTGATTAAACTATCCAAGAAAAAACTAATTTGTAGATATTTTGAGTTTTGCAGGTTTTATAAGTCAAGCTACCTGAGCTAACTACATGCAAATGATAGCTTGTATTCAGGATATGTGCAGCAAATAAGAGTTTTTCATATTTTGCTTTGCAGGAACAAACAAACTTCTCCAAAACAAACTTAAAATTTGAATCAGTAGGTCATTTTTTATTCAGTGCCACATAAGTTAAAGGGGCAGATTATGTGTTTTCCAGGTGCATAAAGCCACTTTATAGCATAATCAAGTAACTGTTACTTTCAGTTGTTATGAGAATGCTGCATAGATCGAATATAACTTAAGACGCATTGAATTTGGGCCTCTGTCTCTTTAAGAAGTTCCTGCTCTTTCTGAAACTCCACCTACAGAAAGTCATCACAACACGGCTCCTCTATTAATCCTCTATTAACCCTTTAACGTTTTTACCAGCTATGCTCTGAGAAGTAGCTCCTATAATGAGAAGTGCAGTTCCACCTGGTGTTTGCCAATTGCTGCTGGCTATTCTGAAGGAGCTGAGTGGAAAAGGCTCAGGGGGGAAGGCTGCTTGGAAACCGCAGCTTTGAGGAGGAGCTTGGTCATCAAGGCGGGCCTTCGTCCAAACAGGCATTTTGCACACTGCAAAAACACAAAATCTTAAACAAGTATTTTAGGCCAGTGTCTGCTGCAAATATCTCAGTACACTTGAAGTGAGACAAAACTAACTTACAGGTATCTTTTTTAGCAAGATATGAAAGCTTGTTTTAAATAAATTCCTTAATATTGGTGGAAAAGTTCAAGTTTCATTGGCAGATAAATTTACTTCTAAGACATTTCCCCCATATTACAAGTGAAATAATCTGCCTGAGGAACTTGAACTTTATAATAAAAATCAAGGAATTATTTACTTAAAATAAGCTCCTGTATCTTGCTGATAAGTTATATTTGCACTAGAAACTAGACAAAAACACTTGGTAAGATTTTATGCTTTTGCAGTGCACAGCTGAATGGTTGTCATGGAGATTAAAGGATTTCTAAAACATGCAAAGAATCAAAGCAACAGTCCAGGTATGTTTTTGACGAAGGACTGACATTATAACATGATGAAAAGCTGAAAACTGTTGATTTTACATGGTACTGCCCCTTTAAGAAAAGGTCAGATTTGTTGCCCGGGTCGTCAGAGCTCTCTGGGGATGATGGTGAAGGGCCGGATGGGACTGGACGCCTCCAGCTCCAGTGCCGTCAGGAAGCAGTCCGGAGCCTGGCTGGAGTCCCGAGCCTGCAGCGCTTCGCCCAGGCCGCTCCACGCCTCGTGGGACGTGCTGTGGACCTGAACCGCGTCACGCAGCACCTTCTCTCCCAGGTGGACACGACCCGTTTTTACCAGCAGGCGACCCTGAACAGAACACAGGGGAGACATAGGAAATATGACGTTTGCTACAAAGCAACTCCTAAAAAACATGACACACAAATATTTATTGGGTTATTTATTTAGAAGTGAGAATAACTGAATCCCATGAATAAAAATGTATGATGGAGTATAAAGGCCATGCTAAGAAAATTAGAAAAAATTAAATTACAAAGATAAATTTATAATATTTCGAGAATAAAGTTGTACAATAATAAAATTTGTTGGGAAGTCAAAATATTTCTAAAATAAAATGAGAATATTTATTTTAAATATTTCAAAAATAGTCATACAAGAATAAAGCTTGTATTCTTTATTAAAATACAAGCTTTAAAAATTCTTTATTTATTTTTTAAATAAAGTAAGTATTACGAAAATAAAGTTCAAATAAGAGAATAAATTCATAAAAAACAAGTAAATATGAGAATGTAAAGTCACATTCAAAAATAAAGTCATACAAGAATAAAGTTGAAATATTACGAGAATAAAGTCAAAATAATGCAAGAATAAAGTCATGATATTTAAAAAATAAAGTAAATATTATTCCTCATCAGAAATACCTTTTTTAAACTACGCTATATTTTATTTGCTTCAGTTTTAAATCTTTGCTTTTGTAACCAGAATTGTTAAAATTTGAATAAACACAAAGGCTGCTGTAGGTTGTCCTATTTTTCACATGACTATATTTATCTATTAAATAAATATTAAAAGACAAAAGTGGTGCCTAATGTTGAGTTTAATCCTCAAAACTCAGTGAGCATCACTTTACCACCTACCCTTTAATACTCTAATATATTTCTATTCCAAATATCTGTCATTAAAATGTTTTATAGCATGAAAACCTCAAGTCAGCAGATGGTGGCTTTTTAAAATATATATATATATAAAAATCATAAATCTTGGATTATGATGTTGCTCTTGTGGAGTTGAGTTGTTTAGGATAAAAAATGAAAACAAAAGCTAAACAGCAGCAACGAGAGTCACATTCAGCTGGGATTGACCAACTAAATGGAGAAAATCCACAAATGATGAGATTAAGAGGAAACCTCGGCAGAGACGATGCACATTGTTAAACACAAACACACAGCAAAGTGCTGCAAAGTAGGTTCTGATTTAATACAAAATCATCTTTACCATTTAACATTCAGCAACTGCCATTTATTTTCTAACATCTACATTCCTGTTACAGACATGCAGTTAAAACCTAACCAGGGTGTTAAAATATAAATTCTGAAAACCAACCTGATCACTTTTCTATGGAGTCCCACAAGGCTGTGTTTAAGGCCCAGTGACGTTTCCTTTATACATCTGTTCAATTGCTTGTTAAAAGTAGTTACAATTAAGATATGCAGAACATTGACTCTGAATATAAAACACATTAATCCACAAAGTAGATTGGGTACAGCAAAGAATATATTTGAAATGAAAATGTTTAATTTTTGCAGCAGCCCTCCTAAAGGTCAGGAGTGTTTTTGGGCGTCTCAGAGACAAAATGTTCAACGCTCTCTCACATTAAAGCTAAAGATGCTGTGTTGCATGCACATAGAGAATGACAACAGGCAGCTGTTCCTCCACAATAACACACACACACACACACACACAGACACACACACACACACACACTGAGCTGGCCTCAGGTCAGACAGACAAGTCTCGTTATGCAGTCTCTGCTCACAAGTTCCAGATTAATTGGGCTGAACTTCACATCGCTGTCTGCAGGCTCTGATGCAACTTTCAATAACAACACACACACACTCACAGTCGTGTTTTCATGACTTGTGGGGACCCAGCATTGACTTCCATCCATTTTCTACAGCCTAACCCTTTCTTTACCCCTAACCATCACATACCTAACCCCGGACTCTAACCAAAAGTCAATTCACACCTTAGACCTAAACCTAATCCAAAAACAGCAGGTCCCCTCATGGGGACCAAAAAATGTCCCCACAAAACGCAGACGTCCCCTCAACCCCACATTGTAGACAGGATAGGTCCCCACGAAGATATAAAAACCTACCACACACACACACACACACACCCACACACACACTATGTTCCTCTTTCCTTGCTGATCCTACGAGGAAAACACAGGAACAAAACTCCTGAGCAAAAAGGATGTACGTCGACATTTACCAGTTCCTGTCTGAGCCTGCAGCCCTTTGAGTTCATTCATCATTATTGTTCTCTTCTCCACATTTAGCGTCAATGTGTCAGAATGTGTCAGTTTACACAATAATTAGCATTTACGGCATCAGTTCACCTACTCCAGATATTTTTAAACAATTTGTTCCTCTTTTTTTTGTCTGCATCAAAACTCTGAGTGACCCCAGTCAAAGATGCTATAATTGCTATTGCTATCGAACACAGACTGCATGAGCATTCAAAAGCATAAGATCAATTTGAAATAAAATATACTTTTTATTGTTGTTGGTTTTAGTTAATGATTGGACTCGATTAAAACTTTTTATTCAAGTTAATTGTATAAATTGAATAAATACACGTGAGCACAACAAAATTTATTATTTTAAATTTGTTATTTAGGATATTAAACCATCAGATTAGAGCAAAGTGCTAATATACTCATGCAGCTGACAAGTGTTTCACCTCTGACCATTCATGCAACGTCTTTGAAAAAATCCTTTTTTAGAAATGTGGAGAGCGGACGCTAACATTAACATCAGGAACGTCTGTGCTAGCTGATACATGTTTAGCAGTAAGATGCTATTTTAGGCTTAAATAGCTTCCATAATAGGCTAACTCATTTTAGCACAACTTAAACACAACATTAGTCTTTTCCAGTGTCCCACGAGAGGCAAGTTTGTCATCCGTCACTGTGGTTTATGCATGTTGCTTGTACGTCAGATTTATGGGTGTACCAGAAACAAAATACAAAGATTCCAGCTTGGGACTTTTATATGTATTAAAGAAAAATAAATAAATAAACGTTTTAAAGTTTATGTAATCAGTTAATCAAAATTAACACATTAAAGTCCTGGACCAGCTTAAAAATATTTTGATTGGTTTTATTTAAATCAGTGCACATTAATGAACGTACCAGACTTAGCAAAATAAAAATTTACAGCCACAGTCGAACTAATAACACCAATAGGAAAAACATATTAAAATGTCAACAAAAAAAACAACTTACAAATAATTTAAACAGCAAATTATAAATTTATTTTACACTGTAAAGTCAGCATTACTTGAAAAAAGAAAAGATAACAGCTTCTTCAGTTTCTTTACTTGTTCAGTCCAACCATCTGTCTCGTGTTTTACCTTAACTGACCCTCGTCGGTTTGGCCCTGCAGTTTTTATCTTGTGTTGTGAGCAGCGGTGCATTCAAGCCAAAATTAGATAAACTCCAGAGGAACTTCAAACAGTCCAAAACAGCTAATTAAGCGTGTTTAGCGAGAGAAGGATCAAAGAGATTCCCCTCCCAAAAAAAGGAGAAGGAAACCTTCAAACGTCCCAGCAGAAACCTGATTATGGCATCCAGATTAGGGAGGTTTGGCGTCAGCTGATGCTGTTTATGTGATTCAGTGCAACAACTAAAAAACCAAGTTAGAGGTTTATTTACAGCAACTAGATTAATCTAATCACTTTTACTCAGATAAATTAACTGTTAAATAAGTAAGGACGCATTAAAGTCTTAAATTATCCTTCTACTCATTGCAGATTTATGGATTATTTAAAAAAATGATGTTCTTTATGGATTACAACAAATCGGCTTAAAAAGCAGCAGCATAACTAAAAATTCAGGAACTGATTTTCTGTCTAGTGAATAATTTGTTTATTTGATAAATGTTTTGAATTAAAAAGCACAGTAATAACCCACTTTTAGTTTCCTGGCAGATTTAATCAGCTTTTGTTTAAGGTGCCTTGATATTTCAAAGACTTCACACACAGGCCCATATCATCAAACTTCCACTATTTTTCTTTTATTTTCAATTCGACTGATTTATCAAAATTAGGATGTTTTTCCATTGATGCACTCCTTCGGTTTTCATAGTTCAAGTAAATTAAAGGAGAAATTAAAGGGAACCTTTTATGCAAAATTCACATTTTGCAATTTTTTTTACTTCCATTTGGGTCTCTACTGTTTTTTTTTTTGGAAATAAGTTAATGTTTATTGGTGTCTGGAAAATGAGCTGTTTCAAAATCTTCCCATTTACTAAGTCACAAATCAGCAGGCACTGCCCCTCACCTAGCAACCCTGGCTCGTTACCTAGCAACCACAGGGAAGCCCAGCCTGTCACATAGCAACCCAAGCTGAGCTCCAGCCGCTTGTTCAGCTGGTTTTACCGCTGTATGTTTTGTTGTTGACTTACCATTCAGAAACCACTTGCTGCATTCTTTTTAGTTGCGCAGGAGCCTCCACTTCTGCTTTTCAAAGATGTACAGTTGTATAACTGTGCATCTGTTTGCAGAAATTTTCACGTGTGAGTGTAAACATTGAATTGGGGGCCAGGGCCAGCAGATGATTATTTGGATTTGAAGTGACAAGAGGCCCTAAAACAGCTTATAGTGTGAACTGAAGAGACCAAAATCTCATTATCCAAGAATGATTAATGCAAAAAAAAAAAAAAAAAAAAAAAGGCCCATAAACCTATGGTTACCCGTTTAATGTCATCTCCAAGAATCAACCTGGGTCAGGAAGTATCTCACCCACAGAGATAGGGAAGAAGAGAGAGAATGAACGAGGCATTAAAAGGAGGAATGCAAGAAAGAAAGACAGAAGGAGCTAAAAGAAGCAGGAGATGAAAATTGACAAAAATTAAGAAATAATTTAACTCAGAGGAGCCAAACATAGCAACAGAGGCACCAGTCGACTCCCAGTTGTTTCCCAGTTTGCCCCCTTCCATTTTTTCCGTCCTCCTCAGCCTTCTTCCCTCCCTCTGTCTATTCATGGTTATCAGACATTTTGCTCAGTAGAATATATTTCCCTGGTTGCTAGGCAATCCCATAAAGCGGTGAGAACAACCAAAGTGTTATAAATAATGTATTTGCATTATCTAATCAGCTGACAACCGCCCCCACCCACACAGCCGGAGAGAGAGAGCCGGGGAGCGATGGGTGAGCATTTGATAATTGGAACGCGATTAATTCAATGAGCACAAGTCCTCGGCCTGAGAGCGTTCGTGCATATGCGAGGCCGCATGCGAATATGCGTCTGCCGGAGAGGAGTAGGAGAGGAAGCGTGCGCGGCCGTGCGTCCGGCTGACTCAGAACCGGCTCCACTACAGACAGGAAAGGGACGAGACGTAGAAGACGAGGGAACGAGTCGGATTCATGCACACTCCACTGGGAGCAAGGCTGGGGTTCAGGATCGGATCCAATCCAACGTGTTCGGTACCAGAAACCACAGGCGCAGATCGCATTTAATTACTCAAATCAATTTTAAACATTAGTATTTATTCTCCTTTCATAATATGTAACACATTTACGGGAGGAGGACTGGACCCAATGGACAAAACAAACAAAAAAACTGACTTTTTTTCTCAGATTTCCAACTTTTGGCCCCAAGGATAGAATTTTGAGGAAAAGATAGAATTCCAAGAAAACAGTTGGGATTCTGAGAAAAAAGTAAAAATTCAAAGAAAAAAAATGGAATTTTGAGAAAAACTTCAATTTTCCAAGAAAAAAAAACCAGTTGGAATTCTGATAAAAAAAACCAGTAAAGTTTCCAAGAAAATAGTGGAAATTCTGAAAAAAGATAATTAAAAAAAAAAGTTGGTATTGTCAGAAATGACGAACAATTATAGGAAAAAAGTCAGAATTCTGAGATTAAAATCAGATTTCTTAGAAAAAAGTAAACACATTTTTCATGTAACTCTTTGTACAAATATCTAAAAGTATCACTCATCTCAATATCTGTAGTCAGGTGATCCGATAAAATCCATTCCTAGTCTGGCAGGTTGCTTCCGAATTAAAGAACGGTTGGATGTTTGTCATATTTTAATAAAGTGGAAGTTATTATGGCAGCAACTCAGTCATGAATGAAAGTAAAATCACAGAGTTGCACTGCAAAAACACTAAATCTGATCTGGTTTGTAGTGCAAATGTCTTGGTACTCTTTGGATAAGAATTTTCGAATTTCCACAGGCAGATTTTTTTCACTTATAACAAGACATTTTACCCGTGTAATCAGTGGCGTACCATAACCTACACTAACACGTTTGTTTTGGTTGTATTTACCCAGAATGCCCTGCGCTATAACCCACTTCCTGCTACGGACCGCTGGGCGTTCACATATGCATTCGAACCGTTCCAGAGTTCACTTTAACTGAACTGAGACCGAGGCTTTTAGACAGACCAGAGTCTGACTTTTTAGGCAAACAGAGTTTGATTAAAGTGGATTAAACAGGGCTGGTGTGAATTAAACCGTATGCTTTTAAGCTGACCAATATGAACTAATAAAGGTCAACAGACCCAATGCTTAAAGTTTACATGGTAAGAAAAGAAACTGTTAAGGTTTGTTTAAGTGAAAATGGGTGAAAAATATTAACATAACTGAGAAACCTTTTAATCGGCCAGTATAAAACGCCAAAGGCAGCCATCTTCCCGCTTCATAGATCCAACAAATTTCACAATCAGAACGACTGAATGAAAATAAGAGGACCTTACTGTCATTTCCCTGAGGGAGCGCGTCCTTCATTTGTTGCCAAGTCAATAAAAAAGCTTGAAAGCAGTCGGTCACAGTACAGTATGTACTTTTGCAGAATAATAGCTCAAGAGTAAAAATACCAACCAAGAATATAATCAGAATTCCCCTTAAGGCGGAGCAGAATAAATGGGCCACTGGCACACAATGTGTCCACAGCAGAACCAGAATAAAAATAAATGGCTCCGCCGTCGAGGAGCAGAGACTGGAGGTTGTATTCTATGGCCAGGCTTCAAATAAAATGAGCCACACAGTGTTTTCACTGCAAAAACAACAAATCTTATCAAGTAATTTTACTCAATTTCTAGGAAATATATAATTACACTTTAATTAAGACAAAACTGAATGAAAAGTATCTTTTCAGCAACATGTAGGAGCTTGTTTTAAGGAAATAATTCCTTAATATTGTTGAAAAAAATACTTGTTCCATTGTCAGATAAATTTACTTATAACAAGACATTTTTCCCATGTTATAAGTGAAATAATCTGCCAATGAAACTAGAATGTTTTCATCAATACTAAGGAATTATTTACTTAGGCTCCTACATATATTTAAGATTACTTAATTTAAGATATTTGCACTAGAAACTAGACAAAAATACTTGGTAAGATTTTGTGTTTTTGCAGTGTTCCTCTCTCTAATGTCGCTCTTTCTCTCAACTTTTGGTGTTTTTATTATGAATTTGTGCCCAAATTCAATTGCATAAATTTAGTTCGCTCAAAAAAAAGGAGAAGAAAAAAAAGGCACAAGAAGTCCACATATGCATCAAATCCATGGAGGAATACTGGCATGCACAAACACACACACATGCAGACACACACACACACACACCCACACACACACACACACACACACACACGCAGCAGCGTCACGCTGAGAGCACATCTGTCCTGTAAGAGACCCAGAGCGGGACTCGGCCAGCTGGCTTTGCTTCAACTTTTCACCCGCTGGGATTGGTTCTCCCACAGGCCAAATAAGGAAGAGACGCAAACCTTCGTCCATTTCTGGGACTGCACACACACACGCACACACACACACACACACACACGCGCGCGCGCGCGCACACACACACACACAAATCCATCCAAAAGAGCACAGTAGGAGCAAAACCCATTAGCCTTATGTGGTCACAAGATGGCAAGAGCTGGAGTCAAAATATCAAGCAGCAGCAGCACATCTACTGTAACCATGGAAACCAAAGCGGAAACAGTGGATGTTTGTGACAGCCTTGTTTTTTTTTTTTAGGGATATCCCTGTCTGAGACCCCTTCACCATGACAACAGAGGAAGTTCAGAGGTCAGAATAGCTGTGGATAATCCAGTGGATCATCTGGAAGACAGACTGAGTGGGAGGAAGTGGAGAACGAGAGAAAATAAGAGCTGGGATGAAACATGGAGGGAAACGGACTGACTTCAAGCTTCATCTTTCATTGGTGGGTTACAGTTAGTGGAGTTTAGGGGCAGGAGGCACGCAGTTCATGTTCTGTCATTATAAAAGTGGTGATAAAGATTATTTATTACTTCTTTTTCGGTAACTTTCTCATCCAAAATCAAGAACAGTTCTCTGTGGACAGCAGGGGCGGGTAGAAAAAATTTACTACGGTAAGAGTAAAAAGTATTTGGTAAAAAGTTTACTCAAGTACTGAGTAACTGATCAAATTATCAATCATTTAATATTTAAAAAATACCTAATCAGACAAACCAAATATAAAGTTAAATGGAAATTTTGGTATTTTAAGGAAGAAAATGACAATAATTCAGATAACAAAAAATAAAATCAGGCAAAAGAAATTTTTCCTAATCACTTTCTTTCAATAAAAAACTAATGAAACTTTAACAAAAACTTCTGATGTCTGTCTGTTAGTAACTAATTAGTTGGTAACTAGTTACTTTTACTCAGCTACATTTACTTGAGCAACTTTTGGGAATAATGAACTTTTAGGAATATTTTTACTACGCTGTACTTTCTACCTTTTTCTTGAGTAATTTTATTATGAAGTATTTCTACTCTTAGTTGAGTAAAATTTCTGGATTTTCCACCCACTGAATGAAAAGCAAACATGTTTTAACCAAACATTCACCAGAAACACACCTGCAGTTTCTGTTAACGTTTTTTAAACTGATTTGGAAAATTTTTTCTTTTGCCTGATATTTTTTGTTACTTATATGAATTATAGTCGTTTTGGTCCTTAAATTACCAACATTTCCACTAAACTTTATATTTTGGTTCATTTGATGATGTAATTTTGAAATATTAAATAATTGATAATTTGATCAGTCGAGTAATTTCTTGAACGTCTACTTTTTACTTTCACTTGAGTAAAAATATGTTGAGGCTGTGCTAGTCTTAGTCGGGTATAATTTCTACCCACCTCTGCTTACACTGTTAGCACAACATGTCAGAGTTAATTTAATAGCCTTGAATAAAACACTCAATCTATTAGTGTATTTATGCATCGCCTGAGTAACTCTTCATGTTCACTCAATACTGTGTTTATGCACAAGACACAGAGCAGAGCAGCGTTATGTAAGTTTTAATTCAGTTTCAAGGCCTCCTAAATCCTCTCCAGTCACTCACCATTTGCACCAGTATGCGCTCTCCAGTGGGATGGATGGCCAGGGCCTCGTCGTACAGCGCCTTGGCTTCGTCCAGCTGGCCCCGGAGCTCGGCCAGGCGGCCCCGCTGCAGGAGAACCGAGTGGGAGTTGGGGGACAGAGAGCTGGCCTCCGCGATGCAGAACTGGGCCTCCTTGAGCCGGCCGTCCGCCATGAACAGCTCCCCTACAGGAGGAGAGAGAGAGGAGGGACGGGAGACCGAGGGAGACGGGTCAGAACAAAACGGAGCGAGGATAGAGAGATGAGGAGGGAGACAAAGAGAGAGAGAGAAGGAGAAAGAGAGAGAGAGAAAGAGAGAGAGATTCCATTGTTTCTAAGACAAACTTTAAAGAGTCAAAACAAAAGTTCAGTTTAAATTCTTGAAATGATGCTAAAAAATACTGGAAGGATGGATGGATGGATGGATGGATGGATGGATGGATGGATGGATGGATGATAGACAGACAGATGGATGGACAGATGAATGGATGGATGAATGGATGGATGAATGGATGGATGATGGATGGATAATGGATGGATGGGTGGTTGCTGCTGTAGGTTGATGACGGAGGGAGAGAACAGAAGAAGAAGAAACTCCATTAGTAAATTTGTCTGTTTTGTCTCCTTAGAGACAAACAAGCAGATCAGAGAATCAAACCTCAGAAACTCGACGAACTGTTTGGTTGAGGAAGGAAACGGAGGCCGAGTGCAGCGAACGGAGCTCCTGCCTAAATATGGCCATCCCATATGAAGGGCCTCCCTGCCCTCAAACAAACCCCAGACACACAAACCCAGCGGACTGACCACAGGTTCTTCCCTCTCCAAGATGGCCGACGAGGCGTCCTGCAGCGGACCCGCCGGCCAACGAGCTGCCAGGCGGTTCAGACACTGGACATCATCGGCCCAGACCCAGAGGAACCTGATGTGGAAGCTGAGTGGAGTAAACACTGACAGCGTCGTCTGCCGTGTGTGTGTGTGTGTGCTTTGTTTGTTTACCTGTGCCTCACAGATGCACAGATGGGAAACACTTAATGCATGCTAGCTCTGTGGGATGTCTGCTCCCAGCCTCAGGGTTCCGGTGCATAACGTCAGGGTGATTTGGATCCGGTTACGTAAGGTATTTTCCCGCTCCTCACCTGAGCTCTTTAAGTTAAAAAAGCTACCAGATCAGTGCTTGCATAAGCATTTTTCTTCCTGATGTGTCTCATATGGAGACCATTTGATCTGAATGTAAAATCGTCAGATGACACAATAAGAAGAATCTTCAGTATAACCAGAGTTGGTAGAAACTACATTACTTCAGTAACATTTTTTGAAAAAAATAAAAATAAAAAGTACTTTTCAGAGTATTTGCATGTTTGATTTTTACTTGAGTAATTGTATTATGAAGTATTTCTACTTTTATTTTAGTAAACTTCTGGATTTTCTACCCACTGATTGAAAAACAAACATGTTTTAACCAGAAATTCACCAGACACTCACATCTGCAGTTTCTGTTAAAGTTTAATCAGTTTATTATTGATAAAAATTGATTTGGAAAAATTTTCTTTTACCTGATTTTGATCATTTTTTGTTACTTTTATAAATTATTGTCATTCTGGTCCTTAAAATATCACAATTTCTGCTTTATATTTTATCTTTTCTTATCTGATGATGTAATTTTTAAATATTAAATTATCGATAATTTGGTCAGTTACTCAGTACTTGAGTAAACTTTTGAGTAATTTCGTGGATGGCTTCTTTTTACTTTTACTTGAGTAGAAATATGAAGTTACAGCTATATTTACTTTTTTGGCTACTCTGGTGAACCTCCAAATGCTTCCTTCTCATAAAATTCTCTCTATTTGATTATATTTTGATATATTCATGTATTCCCAACAAAGATGACACCAGAAATGGACGATGTCTTTGTGTTGGGGCCTAGAAAACCTTGTTTCTGTCTGAAACCATTCAGAGTTTCTTTTTCAGGCAGATGAAAAGCAAACTGTGCAGCCGTAGCAGTGAAAGCTGTGCAGCCTCAGAGTCTTACACAACTTACTGACCTGTTTATATGCTCAATTTAATTTCAGCCTCTCAGGGGAGTAGGACATTGTTTATGCACTTGATGCAACGTGAGCACACTTTTTTTTTTGTTGCTGTGCGCACTGCAGCATCAAAAATTCACTCAGACGACTTGTTTGTTTTTTGAGAAAAGCCAGAGAGCGTCTAGGGGAGGAGAAATCCTGCATCCAGAACGAGGCGTAATCTAGTTTATGTTCAACATTATGCAACACAGTAATGATATAAATGATCTTATGAGTTAATAGGATTACTAGAATCGTTTAGTTTTGCATCTGATGGCCTTTTTTCAGTGCAGCTGCACCACACAGCGAAGTCTATCTGTTTAATTCAGAAAGCAATTCCATGAAAGAGCCATTGTCCAAGGCACCACTGTTTAACACAGGGGTGTCCAAAGTGCGGCCCGTGGGCCGTTTGCGTGCGGCTTGCGGGAACAGGTGGCCGATGCACATTGAGACTTTATTTTTAGATTAGAAATGGAATGGGAAATATTAATTATCTTTGAACAAATTACACATTTTGCTTTCTCTTTAATTTGATCAGCTGACGTCTACTTAGCAACAGAAACTAAAAAATACTTGGTAGGATTTTGTGTTTTTGCAGTGCACATGAATTTACATAAAACAGGAGTTTCACTTTTTGAAATTACTACGATTTCTTGATTCTTATTCATTTGAAAGTAGCTGTATTTAACTCTCTGACATCATCATTTTATTACGGTTACCACGGTTACAGGGAAAAAAGTATAATCTAATTGCAGGGAGTTAGCATTTAAATAAACTCTTATTAGCCCGTTTATTTTTAACGTTCGGCTCACCAGGAGTTGAGCTCTGAATGGTGTTTGGGTGGGATGGCGCATTTCGTTCTGGGAAGTTTGAAAATCAAATTTTCCAGGAAATCCCAGAGCGAAGGGGCCTGAAAACGTGGCTCCGGGTCACGTGCTGTGAAGTCCTACCAGCCTGCAGCCAGATGCGCTCCAGAGTGGCCCAGATGTACGTGGGGCCCTGGCGCCGGGTGGAGCTCAGGTCCGATACCTCCGACAGCGCCGCCTCCAGACGGGACACCGCCACCGACGGAGGGCTGAGGGATCCTAGGAGAGGAGGAGAGGACGCTTTAAACGGTCGGTTATGAGGCAAAGCTTTAACACAGACTAACCCATCCACTGCTGGTTGCAACTGAGGGACAGTTAGAGGTTGGGTCTTTCACAAAATGTCACTTTATTCACTCGATTTAACAAATTTTATCATTAAAGCTGCAGTATAAAACTTTTACAAATATATTTTTTACATATTTGTTATCATGTTGTGACAGTTTGTTATAAGGGAGACAAATTGTGAAAAATAAGATCTCCTCCACCTCCTTTGAGCTTTTATTGGCGCCTGAAGAAATGGATCGCTCCCAACCATAAACAACCAATCAGAGTCAGGAGGCGGGGCTTAGCGCTGTCAGTCAATCGCATGTACTTTCTGCTAAATGTGCCTAGCCTGAGCATTCACAACGGGATACGCTTGTTCATAAAGTCAGATAGAAAAATGCCAGCAGATCTTCTGATTTTGATGGATTTCCTGTTTGATCCTGACTGAAATACGGGTCAGAGGTCGGATTCATCACTTTTATTTAAACAGTTTTAATCTAAAACGGGTTAGACGTGGAAATCCTGTAAAATCCAGGATTTTAAATAGATTGATATATTTTATTACAGACTCAAAGTCCAAATTGCATAAAAAAAGAAAATGAATACAATAAAAGAATAAAAAGGCTCCTAACCATTCAGGAGGCAATCACAATCATTTTACTGCTCTATATTTAACATTAGTCAGCAGTGGGATAATTCTGCTGTTGGACTCATTTAAACGATAAATAAATGTACAAATCAGGTTTTGAATGAAGAAAGCAGACCTGTGGAGGCGTCCTGGAAGTCCGGGAGGTTGAGGTGGAAGGAGGGCTTGCTGACAACAGGGCTGACCTCTGACCTCTCAGCCATCGGTATGCTGCTGCTGTCGTCCGTCTCACTGCCAAATGTAACGAACAAATCTGAATTAAAGTGAGATCCATCATGAAGCAGCCAGCTACTAATTGTAGCCAAACATTCAACAAAAAGTGAAAAAGACTTCAACAGTTCTGCTTTAAGTGTTATATAACATTACGTACTGCACGTGTGTTGAACTATTAAAGTCTTCAAATGATGAATAGATAGAAAGTGACACCTCTGAAAAATGATTCATCATCATATCAAGTGAATCACAGAGTGGGCAGTAAAGTAACACTGATGATCTAATATCAGCGCAGAGTGGGAAATCCTCAGGAACAACAATTAAAGTTATAATTCAATAAAACTAAACAAGGCAGCAGTGACAGCAGCCATTATGTCTGGGTCCAAACTGAGACGCTTCGCTTTCCTCTCTGCACTAAAACACCAGACTGTCGTGTGATAAGCAAAGCAGCAGCGGCGGCTCATATCTGCAGGTTTACCTGGAGCGGCTGACGTCATACTGGCTCTGCCAGCGCTGCAGCATCTCCTCGCAGGTCTGCAGGGCTGCAGCGGGTCCCAACATGGCCTCTTCCAGCTTCACCTTCGTCAGCAGCAAACTAAACCGCAACGAGCATCTCAGTTAGTTTGAATTCACACTGGTGTTTTTAGGTTTCATTGTGTCCCTCACACTGCAAAAACACAAAGTCTTACCAAGTGTTTTGGTCTAGTTTCTCTAGACGCTTGAAATGAAACAAAACTAACTTACAAGTAACTTTTCAGGAAGATGTAGAGGCTTGTTTTACGTAAATAATTTGTTAAAATTGGGAAATAGTTACTTGTTCCATTAGCGGATTATTTCACGGTTTTGACTTGTTATAAGTTAAATAATTAGCAATAATGAACCAAATAAAAATCAAACACTGTGGTTGCAAAAAATAATAATAATAATTTAAAAAAAATAAAACAGACCTACACAAATATTTTTCTTTGGCAAGGTCAAAGTTCAAAGGAAAATACAAACAGCAGGGAATTTAAATTTATTTTTAAAAATGTTTTTTTTTGTATATATTTTTAAAACGCATCATGATATAATGACAATTTTAACAAATGTGCACCAAACATTTTTTTAAATAAAAGTCGCGCTGCAGCTGTAGAGTTTGTGATCTTGAGAAAACGTGAAAACGTTTAAAGGGTGCGATTACTTTTACGAGGTTTTGTACCAGCAGCAACGGCTGCTTTTACTATTGTTGGCAAATTAAACAGTAAAATGATTTGAAAACAACCAGAGGGCGACGCAGATAGATTTCCAAGAAATGAGGATCGTTATCTCATGAACGGCAAAGAAAAACTCCGGTCGCATTAAGAGCTTCTGAATTATCGCCGATATCTGGATCAATGAAGCCAAATGGAAGAGAAAGCTGGTCAGCAATGAGCTCTGAAAGGGTTTCTGTGTGTGTGTGTGTGTGTGTGTGTGTGTGTGTGTGTGTGTGTGTGTGTGTGTGTGCTGAGAAGCAGCAGAGTGTTTCCGCTTCGCCCTTTTAGCTGAAGACAACTGGTTAAGTGATGTGGGAGTCTCTGATGTGAACTTCTCTGAGT
The DNA here is from genome assembly GCF_000485575.1 of Poecilia formosa. Classification (NCBI taxonomy): domain Eukaryota; kingdom Metazoa; phylum Chordata; class Actinopteri; order Cyprinodontiformes; family Poeciliidae; genus Poecilia; species Poecilia formosa. The sequence continues at coordinate 315,399 of NW_006800369.1, forward strand.
GTGTGTGTTGCCAGAAGGGGATCTCAGAGGACGCAGTCCGTCATGGACATCAATCACCCATAAGACTGAAGGATGGGGATCAATGATGGAGAAACTGGTTTTGGTACCAACTGGTGAAAAGACAAAATAAAAACGGGATTAAAAGACGGAGGGATTTGTGTGCAGAAGAGGTGTACAGAGTGTGTGTGATGGTGTGTGTGGGAGGAAGGAGGCTGGATTTACTGGCACACAGATGACAAGTGGTGCAGAGGGAGGCTGTGTTAAGGATACGGCTGCCAGCAGGAGTTCACCGGAGCGGGCGTCTGTGTGATGGTGGGTGTCGGTGTGACGGAGCTTTGAGCAGCATGGCGGCGGCTCATCCAGGTGACAGGAGCTGCGGATGCTGCCGCATTTCCTCTGCACAATAAAACCGGTTCTCTCTTTGTCGCCTCGGTGTACGACATGAGAAATCCTTCTAAGCTTAGATTAGTATTAGTTGGTAAAAAAAGAAATACCAAGAGTTTAGCTTATGCTTGAGTTATTTAATGATGTATCTGAACTGAACTGTTCTTTCTCAATGGATTTCAACAGCAGGAATTTGGTGAATGAGTTCAAAGCTTAAACCGGGTCAAAAACTACAACCTAACTACAACTACACGTTCTTTCATTTAATATGCAACCATTAGTGTGTTTGATTTATGTGAAGTGACAGTTATAAACTTACACTGACAAAAAATAACAGCAATTATTTGGGTTATTTAGCATGTCATAAAAGAAAAAAAGTAATCATTTGGCAAAGTTTTATTTTCACCATGTTAATCATTCATAAATGTCACAGTGTTGAGCACAATCCAAACATTTAGCTTTCTAATTAAATATTTAGCCACAAGCAAAAATATTTAACTTGCTAACAAAATTGATAACTACAAACTAAATATTTAGCTTGCCAAACAAATGCTTGCTTGCTAGCTGAATTTATAGCTACAAACTAAACATTCAGCTTGCTAATTCAAAGTGTAGCCACTAGCAAAACTTGCTAGCTTGCTAACAAGATACATAGCTAAAAATAAAATGTTTAACTAGCTAACCAAATGCTTGCTAATTAAATAATTAGCTGCAAACTAAATATTTTGCTATATTTAGCAGGAAGGCCTGATTTACAAACATTCAGAACTACAAGTTGTTTGAAATAAACAAAACGGGCACCACAGTTTGCAGCACTGCTGCCTTGCAGCAAGAAGGTTGTGGGTTTGAATCCCAGCCTGTTTGTTCTCTCTTTCACATGTGATGGGTTAATTGCTTTCTACAAACTGTCCTTAGGTGTGTGAGTGTGTGTGCATGGTTGTTGCATCTCTCTGTTGCCCTGAGGTGAACTGGCAACTTGTGACCCTGCAAGAATAAGCTGGAAGAACCAACTGATGGATTTATTCAGAAAATCCTCTATTTTCTATGAGATGACTGATAATAGGGTAGAAACGATTCCACCTTGCTCTTCTGTGCCTCAGTACAATCTGTGTTTTCCAAGGCAGCATCAGAAAAGATAGATTTCACCAAGATTACAACACTTGAAACTGCACAGCGGATTACACAGCCTGTCATTTTCCTGCCTCCTGGGACGGAGCCGGTCGTGTGCAGAGCGGCGCAGCTCTGAGTAAACGCTCGGCGTCGGAGTGCTGAGAGTGGTGAGTGCCAGCGTAAACTCCACACATAAAAATAGCTAATGATGTTCCCTCCTGGAAAAAAAAAAAGTAGTACATCTACTATATTACTCATTCCGCACTCCCACAGATCAGAGAGCGTAGTCTCTGGAAGCACATGAGGCGTGAACACAAAACTGCAGATGTACGACAAGCGTAAATATATGCACACGCACAAGAACGCACACGTGCATATATAACACACACACACACACACGCACACACACACACACACACGCGTGCGCGCACACACACACACACTAGCCTGTGCAGATATGCTTTCAGATTGCAACCTGACGTACAGTAAGCCATGCAACACCTAAAATGAAAGCTGGATCTTTAGTATATAAACTGTGACACTCACTCAAATGAATGCTTGTTTATTCTGTGATTCTAATTTCAAAGAAAGGAAGAAATTAAGAGAGAGAGAGAGATAAAGTGTGTGCAAGGAGGGTGAGAAAAAAAAAGACCGGAGAGCGATTGGACGCAGCGGATACAGAAGAAGGCAGAAGCCGGGGGTTGAGGATGTGGGAGAAAACGAGGAAGCAGAAATTTGGTATGCTACAGCGAGCTGACAGTTCACTGTGGTGCAGAGAGCCAGTGGCTAACAAGAGTCACACACATCCATGTGCACACATTCAACACAAAAACACACACACACACACACACACACAACATGCATGTGCAAGAATGGACAAATGTTCGCGCACTCGCACCCACACAAGTGCAAGCATGCACATATGAAATGCACACCAGTCAGAGCCAGCTTTGATCTCTCACACATCCAGAGCCGATGATATTCTATGGGCCTCCTGCTGAGAAAACACCTCCTTTCATCGTCTCCCTCCGTCTCTGTCGGGAGTCTTGTATTCTGACTTTGAGCTCTGCAGCCGGGCCTCGGCTCAGCGGGCCGCAGCGGTGAGGTTTGAGTATGAAATCAAAAAAAGCTTTACTGAATAGATGCTCCGTGTTTCATCATTCTAATTTAAACAGTGCACTGGTTTTTTATTTAGGCAGAACACTGTCTGAGAAGATCAGTTTTCAAGGCCTGACATTGATTCTCTGCAGAACTTTAAAGCTGCTGTATGCAGTTTTTATAAAATATATTGTTTTTACATATTTGGTAAAACTGTCTCCATGTCATGATGAGACAACTCTCCTCCACTTCCTCTCTGAGGTATAATTACCGTCTGAAGAAATGCCTGACCAACAACAGCCAATCAGAGTCAGGAGGCGGGTCTTAGTGCTGTCAATCAACCTCATGTAGTCGCTGTTAAATGGGCTAATGGCGGAGAAATATATTACTGTCACAGGAAAACCTTTTTAACTATAATTAGCATTTGCAATAGGATCTGTTGATAGGGAAAAGCTGCAGCGGCAGCAGAGAGTAAAGAGTGCGGACAGAGGGGATGAGCAGCGCCACAAGATTGTGATTGACAGCACTAAGACCCACCTCCTGCATCTGATTGGTTGTTTCTTGTTAGCACTGGGAGAAGGAAGAGGAGACACATTTCTCACAGATTATCAGGAAACCGCTACAAAAGCAGGAAGTGGACTACAACGCAAGGCATTCTGGGAAATTACAACCAAGACAAACGCGCTAGTCTAACGCTAGCGAGAGAAATGGTTCATGGTCTTTTACCAAAGACAAAAGAGAAATCCTACAACTGTGAAAAAAAGACACCACTCAGTTTTTGTTTCTTTTCATGAGGAAGGAACTTGCACTCAGTGTCTTCAGAAGTTTTTGTGTCGCCAAGTTCAGTGGTTCTTGGCGCAGCGCCACCACAGGCGAGGAGGGGAACACGTTTTTCAATTTGTGTGGATCATTTGACACAATGTGGTGTGAAAGCAAACCACAGCAGCTGAAAATGTAACAGACGTTGGAATTTGGGCTCCAATCGAACCGAATCTACTGAACTATCAGGTGTGGAAACTCCCTGACCTTAACTGAGCCTCTGTTCAGGTTTTAAGAAGTTTTATTCTGGGATCGTCTTGTATTTCACTCCCTTTTCCCATCGACTCTGTCCGTGCTGAAGAAAACCATTCCCACAGCATAATGGTATCACCACCATGTTTCACAGTGTATTCAGGGCGAGTATTACGTCTTCTCAATATATTTCTCCCTGACCTTCTGCTGGGATCCTTGGTATTTACAGAACAGATGCTTTTACACTGAGATTAAGCAATGAACCGGTATTATAGCACTAACCGTGTCACTGACTTATGAAACTAAAATGATGAGGAGAAAAACAAATAGTTTTCTACAGCAGATGTTACTTATTTACATGTTAGAACCACATTGTCAAAAATTTAAATGTCTTATCTGCATCTACTTGACAATAATGTGCACTTTGTGCTGGTCTATCTCCAGTAAAATACATTGCATGATATGACTAAGAAACAAAACACTCTGTTAAATATTTGTGGAAATCTTCAGGAACGGTAATTCTGCTGCTGCTGCAGGTGTGCAGGTTATAACCTGTCAGATAATGACGGTTGGTATATTTTTTGTTAAACATATACCAATATATATGTCTGGTTTACATTTATAGATATACTGCAATAAAAAAAGATTAAACGTATTTGATTGAACATCCCTTGTGTGAAAAGACAGCGGCCAGTTTGGTCGACTCTTCTCCCTTCAATCCTTCTCTATAAATCAAAGTAAATTTCCTCTCTGCACTGATGCCAAGTTTGAACTTCAACAAATTGTCCTTCACACATCTAATTGTAAATGCAATGAGCTGACTGGCGACTTGCATTAAGCAGCAGAGCTGTTAAACTCACAGTAGTCTCGGACCAAATCAAGATCATGACTATATTAATAAAACTCGTTATTAAACAGTTAAATGTCAATATAGCTGTCTGCATTAACAAATACGTCTTAAAATTAAATAATATTGAACATGCTTCACGTTGTTCGTCCCTCCAGGATTTTACGATTGTTGTTTGGGAATTTTTTGCAATCAAAATCACTGATTTTGAAATATTTGCAAGGAATTTTGAGATATTTGCACTGAAGTACGACGTTATGCATATTGATCACAAAAAAGACATCCAATAAAGCTGAGGCAGCAGTGTTGTAAAAGTTAGAAATACTGCCTCCTACAGGAGAGAGTTGGCATCACATAAACAGTTTTTGCAATAAACTTGCAGGTATCCATGAAAAATGCTGTGATCTGTTGACTTTAATGTGAATTTCCACAGAATCACAGAAAACTGGAGGGACTGGTTGACCTAATTTAGCTTTAGCATGTGGAGTCTAGAGGGCCAGATAAACAGCTACGGCGGGCCACATTTGGCCCCCGGGCCTTCAGTTTGATGAATGTGATCAAAAGAGTTTATGGTGTCAAACCCTGATGCAGCAGAAAAGATAAGGCATATCTTGTCTTCTTTATGATTTGTGTTCTAAATTTCATGTTTTTTTAAAATTTAGTTTAATTTATGACTTTATAAGTGAAGCAAGTCATGAAATGAAACATTTCAAGTCAGACATCGACTACGGACTCAGTTATGTCACTGTCCCTGCTTCCCTCTGACTCAACATCTTTTATTTTTTGCAGAACCGTAACAACGGGTTGACGCGACAACCGCTGCCTGCTCTACCAGCGTGACCTCACGGTTACCGGGGCAATGGGGGATTCCTGGTGCAGCGAGCGACATGATTGGCCGAGCCCGGCAAAGAGCTCTTAAATGGGTCAAAGCAGTCAAGTGTCTCCACCGAGGAGGTGTAAAATGTGTGTGTGCGCGTCTCCGAGTGTGTGACTGTGCATCCAGGCAGACTGGGAACAGACTTCATCATCCGACTGTACATGCAGCGAAAAGGATCGGCCTGTGCGGTTATAAAAGCGCCCACCCACTCCCTTCCTCTCCGACGCTTCCTGTCAGGCTCTGATGTCCTTCGTTATTTCATCAATTTTCTTGTTTTTCTGCTCCCTCCACCAATCTCTCTCCCACTTGCATGTTTGACAATCACCCATCTGTTTGTGCTGGGGCCGCGGAGGACAACACTGACCCCAAATGGCTGCGATACGAAACGCTTCTCAGCGCTCTGAAAGCACATCAGAGGAATGATGCAACATGCTGCCATATTAGTGTGAAAGAATCGGCCTTGGCAGGTTTTATTGCACACGTCCATCCTCCTCAGGTAATGAGCACATTCCTGGTGTTATTGCAGCTCTGCGATACACCAGAGAGACAGATACTGTAATAATGCTGCAAAATTTACAACATTTATTGAGAAACGCCTTCAGATTTTGTCATTATTTTACTTATGAAATCAGTTATAGTTGCAAATGTTGCAATAAACTAACACATACACAAGGTAGGTGCATGTACGGCTGAAACGATTAATCGGATTAATCGATTATTCAAATAATCATCTAATTTAGTGATTGATTAATAGCTAACTGGAGTATAAAGACTCAAATTTAATTTGCTGACAAAACTGTACAAAAATATATACATTTTACATTTAAGATAAAAATTAAATTCTTTGTCTATTAATATGTTCTACCCAGAACTCCTCTATTGACTTAAACACAAAATATAAACTAAAACGACAAAATAACAGCAAATAAACAATTAAGAAATGATTACGACAGAAAATACATAATGATGTTACAAAAGCAGCTCACAGCAAAACCAAATCGTGGCTAGTTCTCTGAAGTTTCTGTTGTGAGGAACATTTTCCACAGAATATCTGTGTTTAAACTGGTAAATTTAAAATAATCACTGGATTTCGTCAGATTTCAACCGTATTTTACTTTTACACAAAACCTTTTTAGACTTTAATTAGCCTGAAACAATTAATCGTGATGAATCGATTAATCATCAACTAATTTAGTAACCGATTAATTGTTAACTGGAATATAAACTCATAAAAAGGCAGTTTGCTGAAAGAATAACACACTCAGCAGAAATTAATCAAAATGTTTTATGTTCTACCCAGAACTCCTCCAGTTTCATAGTTTTAGCTTCACCTAGTTCAAATTCTGTAAAAATATGTTCTATTAAGTCACCTTTTGCTATCTAGCTATTAATCAATTAATCCAAAAATAAGTCAACAGATCAGCCGTAAACTGTGTTGATGTAAAGTTGAGCAGAAAGTTTTCACATGTTGATGTCAGAACTAGTTATTCACCTGCAGATGCATCCTTTGCTACAAATGATCAACCGTATGCTAAAGGAATGCTACGTTATTGGATTTTAAACAAAAAAAAAAATTGATTTTCTTATTGTAAAAAGGAACTGAATTGCTTATTTGTATTTTTTAAAATGTATTATTTCTAATATTGTATGAAAAAGACTTGGGTGATTAAATGAACAATCTGCAGAATGTGGCCTTTTTTTGACTGGTTAACTGATTAATTGTCAATATTACTAAAATAATCGATGCCTGCAATGCACGGCGACACGTCCCTCTGAAGTGGCTGTAGGATTGTTGCCAGAGCTGCAGCGGTGAAAGGGTGAGGGTGCATGAGGGGCAACGGTGCTGCAATGCAGGCTTCCCACTCTGGCACGTCTAAATAAGGCGTCGAGACGGCGCCTGTGTTTGTGCGCTTGGTTTCCACCATAGTGCAGCCAAGACACCCAATCCCCACAGCCAGCGCTCTGTCAGGACAGGCCCTCCCTGCGCCGCGCCCTGGAGCTGCTTTCTGTCACAAACACTCGTAAAAACAACAAAAAATGTTCTTCTCTGCGGTTTTCTTTCTGTTTGATGTGTGATTGGGTGTTTGCTTTACTTGAAGTTGTCCGGATGCTGGCTGAGGGCCAGGGTGAGGGTTTCCAGGGCGTGACGGTGATGTTTCTGGGAGCTCAGCAGCAGGGTCAGCAGGTGGAGGGACGGCAGGTCATCGGCGCGCAGAGACAAAGCCGTTTGTAGCGGCTCCATGGCTGCAGACACCTGGAAAAGCAAAACGGTTTTCAGGTGAAACTTCAGACTCTGTAGCTGCTTTTCTGCTACAAATGCAAATCTTTGTTGATATTTTACTAATGTTGAAAAAACCAAACTTTGCAATTGCAGTGTTTGAATTAAATAAGAAATTAAAGTTACGTGTGGATAAGCTTGTTTAAAAAACTGAAAAGAAACCATCAACCTCCTGACACTTCCTGTCTTCTTTGTGGTTTTCACCAGTAGTAACATCCACTTGTTGATTGTGTGACGTGCGATAAGAAGACAAGTATTTCCTTTGCAGTTTTGCAAAATATCCAATTTTGATATGATTGAAAAACAACCTCATCTTGGCGGCAAAACTTTTTATTGAAACTTTCAATTAGCTCAGTTTTATGGTCAACAGAAACGCAGCTATTAGCAGCGTCTCCATTGTATAATTGCTCAATTTGACATTTTGAAAATAAATGTGCTTAATGGAATCACAACAATTTAAAACAAAATTCCTGTTTGTTGATAAAAATTGTAAAACTGCAATAGAAAGTTTTTTTTCTGCATCACACGATCGACAAGCGGATGTTACTCCTGGCAGAGACGTTGAAGAAGACAACAGGAAGTGGTAGGAAGATGATGGCACTGAATATTTTTAATGACTTATTGAGGAACAAACTTTTTCACACATCATTTAATTCTGTTTCTTATTTAATGGAAACTTCACAATTCCATAATTGTGTTTTTTCGGCATTAATGGAGTGTTGACAAAGTTTTGCACACATTTGTAATGAAAATGCAACAATGTGACATTGCTTAAAGGCTTGCTTGTACCTGGCGTACGAGGGCCAGCTGGAGAGCCAGGTACATGGAAATCTGAGCGTCCAGTGGGTCTAATGAATTGGCTCTGTGGAGGAAAGGCAGAGTTTTTATGTTCTACAAACACCTGAACATCAGCTCCTGAACTCACCCAGGTTTCATAAACCATACTGAGCTTGCTTTAATTTATGGCAATTCATTGATTTATTGCTTATTATGACAGGAAGTGACAAATAAATAAAGGAATGAAAACAAGTAACACATACTTGTTTAATGCCTGCAAGGCTTTTTTGTTTAACTCATTCCGATCAGCTGACAGAGTGGCTGAAGACGAAAAACAAAAACAAATCGAGTCACTCAAAAGGTTAGAATCTCCAAATTCAAACATCCATCCGTACAGATTCACAGGCATCTGAGGACCAGGTGAGACTTTACCCTCAGAGGCCTGAAGGCTGAAGCTGAGGCCCAGCGCCAGGTACGCCCTGGGGAGGAACTCCCTGGCCTCCTCTCCCATCGATGCCACGCGCTTCGACAGGTTCTCCGCCTCCTTGAACTTCACATGAACACACAGAAACCTTCGATGCATGGACTTTTTAAGTATTTTGTATCCGATTAATTGATTATTCTGGCGATTAATCGGATACAAATATTGCCACATAAGAAAATGCAAATGAATAATTAAAATCCCTTTTTAAATAAGAAAATCTATATTATGTTGGCTAAAACGCAACAAAAGCATTATTTTATTTAATCCTTGATGACTTGTGGCAAAAGATGCATCTGCAGCTAAAAAAATCCTAAAAACAGGTGAAAAGCTCAGGTCTTTAAATATACCATATGGCGGATATGTTGATTTATTTTTGAAATGATCAAGGTTTTCTCAAGTTTTGTGATTGGATGATTGGTTTTATTTCCACATAGAAGGACAATAATGTTTTATCGCATCATATTAGCTTTAGGTTTAATTCCAAGTTGTCATTTCCTCAGTTACCAACTATGCCTGTCGATAAATGGTAATATTGTTGTTTTGAGACAATTTTCATCCTCAAAGATCAATAAGCTTTGATTCTAATGAACATTTAACAGTGGAACTGGAAGATTATATCCAAAATAAATAAACAAAACAATAGAAACAACAAATAAAATTAATTATGAAGTCTCTGTAAATAAAATTGCTCTTGCTAGTTGAGACTAAACACCAGACTAATCACAGTAACTTCTGTTATAATTTGGCATCCAGGTAAATTTCCTACCATGACAGGCCTAACGGTGCATGCAATTCAATTCATGCAACACATTTTAAATCGCTTGGAATCACCTTGGGTACGAAAGGTGCGACACAAATAAAGTTCCTCCGCTGTGCAGCAAATGGTGCTGCAGCAGGGAATGAAGTATTGATGGGCTGGGCCTGCTGGGAGTTTAGTGTGGGGACAGTCTGAACAGATTCAGCTGAAGGACAGCGCAGAGTTTGTTGAAGGACACACACACACTCGCCACACACAGGCAGCAGCAGCAGACTGCAGGCGAGGGAGAAAGTGTGCCACATGGTGTGAGAGCTGCGCCTGGTGGCGGACAGGCAGGTGGGGAAGGTGGGTGTAAGGGGGTAAAGCTAACGCTAATGTCGCGCTCCCCTTCATCCTTTTTCATCTCCGTTTCTCTGAATCAAGCATTTTACTGCACAGCCTGTCCGCAAACATCTTAGGAAGATTACGCCGTTGTTGTTTTTTCTCTCTTGACTGATGTGAAGATCTGCAGCGCTGCTCTTCAGGAATTTAGAAAAGCAGCCTTGCTTGCAGATCATCAGTCCCGCCGCAGATATCATGGAGCTGTAGAGAAACCTCAGCGATGTTCAGAAAGCTCCATGTGGGCTGGCTTAAGGAGCATAATGTCGCTGGACAGATTACAGCCCAGACTGTCCGGTGGAGCTGACGGTGGAGAGCGGTGGCCCATTTCTGTAATGCCGCGCTGCACTATGGCCATAGTGTCCCATTGTGATTAAAACTGTAAGCTCCTTAGTGTCTCTGGCCTGCCATGATCTCCAGCCACTAACAGATGCGCTGTCTCCATTCGCCTGTTGGTTCCTCTGCTCTAATCTGGCCTCACTTTCTCTTCCCGACTCATTTCATCTCTGCATCCATTGATCCCACTCTTTATTGATGGCTGAGGTTTTTTTTAGGGAGAAAAGAGAGGAAGCGAACCGAACATATGAACTTTTCTGCTCTGGATGAAAAATAAAACATGGCAGAAAACCTCTGACCAATCACACACATGTCACACAAAGCTGCGCCCAAATGGTCAATGGTAGACGTAACTTCAGATGAATTATGTGTGAGTCTTCACTGATGATACAATAAATTATGCTGGACGATAAACTGACCCAGAAATTATTGCAATAAACGATAACATTGTTGTTTTGAGACCATTTTCAACTAATATAAACATAATCCAAGAACACATTCTCAGAGATTAATGGGATACAAAAATTATCACATTCTGCAGATTTTTTATTTAACCTTTTAAGCCTTTTAATGTAATATTAGAAATATATAGGAAAATGCAAATAAACAATTCAATTCCCTTTTTAAATAAAAAAGAATCAATATTTTGTTGCCTAAAATGCAATAGCAACATTCCTTTAGTGAAAGCTTGATCATATGTAGCAAAGCAGGGTTTATATATATATTATAAGCCTGGCGGGCCACCAGGCTTCACTTGTCGCCCCACCAGGCTGGGAATCGTTTATTTATTTTAATGTAGCAGTGACAGCAAAAAGGGTTAAGATAGGTTTATGTATACTGCTCAAAAAAATAAAGGGAACATTTCACTTTAATTTTGTGTGTGGCTCCAAATCCAGGCCTCCATTGGTTAATAAATTTGATTTCCATTGATGATTTTTGTGTGATTTTGTTGTCAGCACATTCAACTTTGTACAGAACAAAGTATTCAATGAGAATATTTCATTCATTCAGATCTAGGATGTGTTATTTGAGTGTTCCCTTTATTTTTTTTGAGCAGTGTATAATAAAACATCAGTAATCTTTAGCCGATCATTATCAATTTAAAAAAGATAACATTTGATTCCACATACAAAACCTGCAGAAATACCAGTTTTATTTAAAGCACGGTTATATTTCCTTTGTTGTTGATGTTTTATGTTAACTGTTTTTTTAACATAAAAACACAGAAGGGCAACTGGTGGACTTCTTTAGCACCAGGCTTAGCTCGTTTTCTGGGGGAAACCCTGCAAAGGATGCATAAAAAGTAACTTACAAGTAACTTTTCAGCAAGATACAGGAGCTTGTTGCAAGTCGATAATTCCTTGAAATTGGGAAAGAAGTGCCACTTCCATTGGCACATTATTTCACTTATAATAAGACCATAAATGAAATAGTCAGTGGAACTAGGACTTTTTCATCAATATTAAGAATTTACTTACTTAAAACAAGCTCCTATATCTTGCTGAAAAGTTACTTATAGGTTAGTTTTGTTTTATTTCAGGTGAACTAAGATATTTGCAGTAGAAACCAGACCAGAGAAACTTGGTAAGATTTTGTGTTTTTGCAGTGAATCTCAGTGCTTTCTGAACGCTTTTCGTTTCAGGTGTTAACATGCAGGTGTTGGGATGCATTCACCCAGTGCAGTTGACCGATGCAGATCTTAGCAGCCAGCATGGGCAGCGAGGGGTCGTCTGGTCTCATCCTGGCGCATTCTTTCAACACAGACACAGCGCCGACCCACTGCGAATCACACACACCAGAACGAATGACGAACTGTGAGCATTAAACACGCATCAACTCTCCTAACACAGCCCTAATAGACCCTTTTAGACACACAGTCACTTAATACATGTAGGTCGATCATTAATGGACCAAACACACACAGCAGGGCAAGCCCGGGATAAAAGCGGATCTGACGACACCGAGGCGGCCCCCCTCTCCTTTTAGGGGGCAGACTATTTCTAGAGATCCCCATTGATCAGAGGTGTCGCTTTATCGCACAGCAAGGATCAATTTTTCTGCTGCACAAAAACAAACCAACACACACACACACACACACACACACACACACACACACACACACACACACNTAAACACAAAATATAAACTAAAACGACAAAATAACAGCAAATAAACAATTAAGAAATGATTACGACAGAAAATACATAATGATGTTACAAAAGCAGCTCACAGCAAAACCAAATCGTGGCCAGTTCTCTGAAGTTTCTGTTGTGAGGAACATTTTCCACAGAATATCTGTGTTTAAGCTGGTAAATTTAAAATAATCACTGGATTTCGTCAGATTTCAACCGTATTTTACTTTTACACAAAACCTTTTTAGACTTTAATTAGCCTGACACAATTAATCGTGATGAATCGATTAATCATCAACTAATTTAGTAACCGATTAATTGTTAACTGGAATATAAACTCATAAAAAGGCAGTTTGCTGAAAGAATAACATACTCAGCAGAAATTAATCAAAATGTTTTATGTTCTACCCAGAACTCCTCCAGTTTCATAGTTTTAGCTTCACCTAGTTCAAATTCTGTAAAAATATGTTCTATTAAGTCACCTTTTGCTATCTAGCTATTAATCAATTTATCCAAAAATATGTCAACAGATCAGCCGTAAACTGTGTTGATGTAAAGTTGAGCAGAAAGGCCTTAGTTTTCACATGTTGATGTCAGAACTAGTTATTCACCTGCAGATGCATCCTTTGCTACAAATGATCAACCGTATGCTAAAGGAATGCTACGTTATTGGATTTTAAACAAAAAAAAATTGATTTTCTTATTGTAAAAAGGAACTGAATTGCTTATTTGTATTTTTTAAAATGTATTATTTCTAATATTGTATGAAAAAGACTTGGGTGATTAAATGAACAATCTGCAGAATGTGGCCTTTTTTTGACTGGTTAACTGATTAATTGTCAATATTACTAAAATAATCGATGCCTGCAATGCACGGCGACACGTCCCTCTGAAGTGGCTGTAGGATTGTTGCCAGAGCTGCAGCGGTGAAAGGGTGAGGGTGCATGAGGGGCAACGGTGCTGCAATGCAGGCTTCCCACTCTGGCACGTCTAAATAAGGCGTCGAGACGGCGCCTGTGTTTGTGCGCTTGGTTTCCACCATAGTGCAGCCAAGACACCCAATCCCCACAGCCAGCGCTCTGTCAGGACAGGCCCTCCCTGCGCCGCGCCCTGGAGCTGCTTTCTGTCACAAACACTCGTAAAAATAACAAAAATGTTCTTCTCTGCGGTTTTCTTTCTGTTTGATGTGTGATTGGGAGTTTGCTTTACTTGAAGTTGTCCGGATGCTGGCTGAGGGCCAGGGTGAGGGTGTCCAGGGCGTGACGGTGATGTTTCTGGGAGCTCAGCAGCAGGGTCAGCAGGTGGAGGGACGGCAGGTCATCGGCGCGCAGAGACAAAGCCGTTTGTAGCGGCTCCATGGCTGCAGACACCTGGAAAAGCAAAACGGTTTTCAGGTAAAACTTCAGACTCTGTAGCTGCGTTTCTGCTACAAATGCAAATCTTTGTTGATATTTTACTAATGTTGAAAAAACAAAATTTGCAATTGCAGTGTTTTAATTAAATAAGAAATTAAAGTTACGTGTGGATAAGCTTGTTTAAAAAAATGAAAAGAAACCATCAACCTCCTGACACTTCCTGTCTTCTTTGTGGTTTTCACCAGTAGTAACATCCACTTGTTGATTGTGTGACGTGCGATAAGAAGACAAGTATTTCCTTTGCAGTTTTGCAAAATATCCAATTTTGATATGATTGAAAAACAACCTCATCTTGGCGGCAAAACTTTTTATTGAAACTTTCAATTAGCTCAGTTTTATGGTCAACAGAAACGCAGCTATTAGCAGCGTCTCCATTATATAATTGCTCAATTTGACATTTTGAAAATAAATGTGCTTAATGGAATCACAACAATTTAAAACAAAATTCCTGTTTGTTGATAAAAATTGTAAAACTGCAATAGAAAGTTTTTTTCTGCATCACACGATCGACAAGCGGATGTTACTCCTGGCAGAGACGTTGAAGAAGACAACAGGAAGTGGTAGGAAGATGATGGCACTGAATATTTTTAATGACTTATTGAGGAACAAACTTTTTCACACATCATTTAATTCTGTTTCTTATTTAATGGAAACTTCACAATTCCACAATTGTGTTTTTTCGGCATTAATGGAGTGTTGACAAAGTTTTGCACACATTTGTAATGAAAATGCAACAATGTGACATTGCTTAAAGGCTTGCTTGTACCTGGCGTACGAGGGCCAGCTGGAGAGCCAGGTACATGGAAATCTGAGCGTCCAGTGGGTCTAATGAATTGGCTCTGTGGAGGAAAGGCAGAGTTTTTATGTTCTACAAACACCTGAACATCAGCTCCTGAACTCATCCAGTTTTCATAAACCATACTGAGCTTGCTTTAATTTATGGCGATTCATTGATTTATTGCTTATTATGACAGGAAGTGACAAACAAATAAAGGAATGAAAACAAGTAACACATACTTGTTTAATGCCTGCAGGGCTTTTTTGTTGAACTCATTCCGATCAGCTGACAGAGTGGCTGAAGACGAAAAACAAAAACAAATCGAGTCACTCAAAAGGTTAGAATCTCCAAATTCAAACATCCATCCGTACAGATTCACAGGCATCTGAGGACCAGGTGAGACTTTACCCTCAGAGGCCTGCAGGCTGAAGCTGAGGCCCAGCGCCAGGTACGCCCTGGGGAGGAACTCCCTGGCCTCCTCTCCCATCGACGCCACGCGCTTCGACAGGTTCTCCGCCTCCTTGAACTTCACATGAACACACAGAAACCTTCGATGCATGGACTTTTTAAGTATTTTGTATCCGATTAATTGATTATTCTGGCGATTAATCGGATACAAATATTGCCACATAAGAAAATGCAAATGAATAATTAAAATCCCTTTTTAAATAAGAAAATCTATATTATGTTGGCTAAAACGCAACAAAAGCATTATTTTATTTAATCCTTGATGACTTGTGGCAAAAGATGCATCTGCAGCTAAAAAAATCCTAAAAACAGGTGAAAAGCTCAGGTCTTTAAATATACCATATGGCGGATATGTTGATTTATTTTTGAAATGATCAAGGTTTTCTCAAGTTTTGTGATTGGATGATTGGTTTTATTTCCACATAGAAGGACAATAATGTTTTATCGCATCATATTAGCTTTAGGTTTAATTCCAAGTTGTCATTTCCTCAGTTACCAACTATGCCTGTCGATAAATGGTAATATTGTTGTTTTGAGACAATTTTCATCCTCAAAGATCAATAAGCTTTGATTCTAATGAACATTTAACAGTGGAACTGGAAGATTATATCCAAAATAAATAAACAAAACAATAGAAACAACAAATAAAATTAATTATGAAGTCTCTGTAAATAAAATTGCTCTTGCTAGTTGAGACTAAACACCAGACTAATCACAGTAACTTCTGTTATAATTTGGCATCCAGGTAAATTTCCTACCATGACAGGCCTAACGGTGCATGCAATTCAATTCATGCAACACATTTTAAATCGCTTGGAATCACCTTGGGTACGAAAGGTGCGACACAAATAAAGTTCCTCCGCTGTGCAGCAAATGGTGCTGCAGCAGGGAATGAAGTATTGATGGGCTGGGCCTGCTGGGAGTTTAGTGTGGGGACAGTCTGAACAGATTCAGCTGAAGGACAGCGCAGAGTTTGTTGAAGGACACACACACACTCGCCACACACAGGCAGCAGCAGCAGACTGCAGGCGAGGGAGAAAGTGTGCCACATGGTGTGAGAGCTGCGCCTGGTGGCGGACAGGCAGGTGGGGAAGGTGGGTGTAAGGGGGTAACGCTAATGTCGCGCTCCCCTTCATCCTTTTTCATCTCCGTTTCTCTGAATCAAGCATTTTACTGCACAGCCTGTCCGCAAACATCTTAGGAAGATTACGCCATTGTTGTTTTTTCTCTCTTGACTGATGTGAAGATCTGCAGCGCTGCTCTTCAGGAATTTAGAAAAGCAGCCTTGCTTGCAGATCATCAGTCCCGCCGCAGATATCATGGAGCTGTAGAGAAACCTCAGCGATGTTCAGAAAGCTCCACGTGGGCTGGATTAAGGAGCATAATGTCGCTGGACAGATTACAGCCCAGACTGTCCGGTGGAGCTGACGGTGGAGAGCGGTGGCCCATTTCTGTAATGCCGCGCTGCACTATGGCCATAGTGTCCCATTGTGATTAAAACTGTAAGCTCCTTAGTGTCTCTGGCCTGCCATGATCTCCAGCCACTAACAGATGCGCTGTCTCCATTCGCCTGTTGGTTCCTCTGTTCTAATCTGGCCTCACTTTCTCTTCCCGACTCATTTCATCTCTGCATCCATTGATCCCACTCTTTATTGATGGCTGAGGTTTTTTTTAGGGAGAAAAGAGAGGAAGCGAACCGAACATATGAACTTTTCTGCTCTGGATGAAAAATAAAACATGGCAGAAAACCTCTGACCAATCACACACATGTCACACAAAGCTGCGCCCAAATGGTCAATGGTAGACGTAACTTCAGATGAATTATGTGTGAGTCTTCACTGATGATACAATAAATTATGCTGGATGATAAACTGACCCAGAAATTATTGCAATAAACGATAACATTGTTGTTTTGAGACCATTTTCAACTAATATAAACATAATCCAAGAACACATTCTCAGAGATTAATGGGATACAAAAATTATCACATTCTGCAGATTTTTTATTTAGCCTTTTAATGTAATATTAGAAATATATAGGAAAATGCAAATAAACAATTCAATTCCCTTTTTAAATAAAAAAGAATCAATATTTTGTTGCCTAAAATGCAATAGCAACATTCCTTTAGTGAAAGCTTGATCATATGTAGCAAAGCAGGGTTTATATATATATTATAAGCCTGGCGGGCCACCAGGCTTCACTTGTCGCCCCACCAGGCTGGGAATCGTTTATTTATTTTAATGTAGCAGTGACAGCAAAAAGGGTTAAGATAGGTTTATGTATAATAAAACATCAGCAATCTTTAGCCGATCATTATCAATTTAAAAAAGATAACATTTGATTCCACATACAAAACCTGCAGAAATACCAGTTTTATTTAAAGCACGGTTATATTTTCTTTGTTGTTGATGTTTTATGTTAACTGTTTTTTTAACATAAAAACACAGAAGGGCAACTGGTGGACTTCTTTAGCACCAGGCTTAGCTCGTTTTCTGGGGGAAACCCTGCAAAGGATGCATCAAAAGTAACTTACAAGTAACTTTTCAGCAAGATACAGGAGCTTGTTGCAAGTCAATAATTCCTTGAAATTGGGAAAGAAGTGCCACTTCCATTGGCACATTATTTCACTTATAATAAGACCATAAATGAAATAGTCAGTGGAACTAGGACTTTTTCATCAATATTAAGAATTTACTTACTTAAAACAAGCTCC